>NC_133330.1:126608224-126820724 GCF_042186555.1 Aquarana catesbeiana
GTTGACGAGGTTTTGAGGAAAGCCCTTCCTGTTCTTCCTTACGGTGCCACATGCTGGAGTGTTTTTTCTGTGAAGGTTGCAGGACAGGGGCAAACTAGTATAAAAATTGTCCACATACAAATGGTAGCCTTTCTCCAGGAGTGGGTTTACGAGTTCCCAAACGACTTTCCCACTTGATCCAATGTATTCTGGGCAATTAGGGGGATGTAGCTGGGTGTCCTTCCCTTCGTATACCATAAAGGCATAGGTATACCCTGTAGCTCGGTTGCACAATTTATACATCTTCACCCCATAGCAAGCCATTTTGGTGGGAATAAATTGTTTTATGCCCAGTCTGCCAGTAAATTTGACAAGGGACTCATCCACGCATATGTGTTGGTCTGGGGTAAAAACTGGGGGAAGATATCAGCAAAATAATTTAGCAATGGCCGAATTGTATAAAGCTTGTCAAAATTTGGGTCATTTCGGGGAGGGCACTGGGTATTATCATTGTAGTGTAGGAATCTCATAATCATGAGATATCTGGTCCTGGGCATTACTGAGGAAAAGATGGGCATGTGGTGGATGGGGAGGGTAAACCAATACGAACGTAAAACATATTTTTTTTGGTTAGTCCCATACAGAATGTGAGGCCCAAAAACTTTTTTAATTCCTCCACTGTTAGGGCTCTCCACTCGTAGGGACGGGCATAATAGGATGTTGGGTTACTTGCTACAAATTGTTGGGCATATAGGTTGCACTGGGCCACAACTGATGCAAGCAAGTCCTCAGTAAAAATAAGGTGGAAAAAATCAATTGGTGAAAAATTTTGTGTGTCCACCTGGACTCCTGGCTGGGCAGTGAAAGGGGGAATGATGGCTTCTCCTGAATTAGGAGGAAGCCATAAAGGGTTCTGAAGGGAATAGGGAAGGCTGGCATGGGACCTAACCCGTTGGGACTGAGGTGACACCCCACTGGTACGTGACCTTTGCCGAGGTACTGTGGTGCTGGTGGATGGCACTGCGGTGCTGGTGGATGGCACTGCCTCCTCACCAGTACGTCTTCGTCTGGCGGGTAGACTCTCATCCTCCTCTGAGGCTGTCAGTGTTCCACTGCTTGGGACAGGCTTGTAGTCCACGTCAGATTTAGAATCCGACTGTGAGGAATCCAAAGCGGAGAGCTCCCCGTTGCTCTCGTCGCCCGCAAGAATATTGTTTGCCTCTTTGGCTGAAAATAATTTGTGACATTCTTAGTGATCACAAATAGCACTGATATGTTGCACTGATGACACGTGACACTGGCAGATTGCACTGGTGACAGATGGCACTGATACGTGGCACTGGTGACACTGATGTGGCAGGTGACACTGACAGGTGTCAATGACAGATGGCACTGATGACACGTGACACTGGCAGATGGCACTGATGACACGTGGCACTAATGAAACGTTGCAATGACACAATATGGTATATAAGTAGGTAGTGTATGATTCACAAATTTTAGCTCTGAGGAAGAGGGCCTGACCATCCAAACAAGTTAGCAATATGTGGACACTTAGAGGTCTTCCCATGCCATCAGCTGAGTATGGTGTATTGGAGGCGGTCCCGTCTGTGTCTCCGGACATGCTTTTGTCAAACACGTGTTTGTGAAGTACCCACTTGTTTTACTTTCTTAATAAAGATTTAGTTATGATAATGCACTAGGTCGGTGCGCCCTCTTTCATGATGTTTTGTAGTTTGGGCTCTTTTTCTCCAGGTTTAGTTTTCATATTACCTACAGACCAGGGTCAAAAAACACAAAGCCAGACGCTCTGTCTCGCATATTTGGCATTACTGAAGAATCTGCTTCCTCGGATACTATTCCGCCTTCTGTGAACTTCCTTCTGTTGCAGTAGGACCTGTTGTCTCGATTTAAGCAGGCATCTGTAGGAATTCTGTCACCCTCTGGGATAACCCTGCAAGTAAAGAATGGACTGTTGTGGTATGAGGATAAAATTTTTGTACCCGAAAATTTGCGGCACACCGAAACCATAAAACTACTGATCACAGCGCTCCATATTCGGAGGGTTTTCATCGCCCTCTTCAACAGTATGACACTAGGAAGAAAAGAGACTTGGCCTATGGGCAGTCCTAGCTGGTATTCTTTCCCCTCTTCGCTATAGATCTTCAGTTTTTTTTTTTTTTCTGCAAGTCAGGAGTAAGGACCTAGTTCCCTCCCGGGATCTCCGGTTCTGACACTTTTTTTTTCCTTTTGAATGTCCTTTTTTTTTTTTTTTCCTAGTTTTTTCTGTAAGATTTACAATCAACTGCCGGGTGACGAGCTGGATAGCTAAATCCAATGGGCCCCCCAATCTGGCCAGCGAGCACACGTAGACCAGAGCTCCGTGCTAGGTTGGCAGCAACATCCTTGTCAGAGCTCAGGCTGCTCAACTGTCGATTAATTGTCAGCACTGATCATTTCTCAGTGACTCTCCTGGTGATTATATCCTGCTCGTTAACAAGCCCTGCTTGCTATTTAAGCTGCTTGGTTAGATCTCTTGTGCCTTCGCCTTGGTCAACATATCTAGAGACTCTCTGCAGTGTTCCTGTTGAAGACTTGCCTGGCTGATGTCCTTTATGGTTCCTGATCCTGTCTGCTGCTCTGACTACTCTGATCTCTAAATCCCTGATTTCCTGGATTGTTCTGACTACCCAATTTGGTTACCGAACCCTGGCTATATTTTGACTACACTTACTATTTGTATCTTTTTTACCACTATATTAAATGGTGTGATTTTTACAGCATTTTCTGTCTCTGACTGATTCATGGTTCCTGACATGGGCGTGGGCTGGCCTGCGAGTTAAATACCTTGAGAGGTCGCATACGATCGGGTCTTGGCCCGAGTCGCAACGTTCCTCCTGGCCGACAGCTCCATTTCATGCCACCGCTGAGACAAACTTCCCAGCTGGGGTGGGCACTGGCAGTTGGTGGTGGTCTTGTGCCCGGATCCCTCCTTCCTTTGTGGATGTGGCCTGGGATCCAGGGGTCCCTCCTGGGAGCTTCGTGGGCGCCGTGTGTGGCAGCCATTTTGCCGTGGTTGGCGCCATTGCATTGAGGCATGAGTGTTTCCATGTGCCGGCGCCTATGTTTGTGTAGTCCGGCCGCCATTTTTGGTTGGTCTTGCTTGCATTAGGAGTGGCGGCCATGATGGCAGAGCCTCTGGGCGACGATTATGGCTGTGGGGGCTCCTCCTTTTCTCCTGGTATTGACGCCTGGGTTTTCCTTTTTCCCTGGATGCTGCACGTGGATACAGGCCATCTCTGGTGCACGCTGGTGCTATTCTGGTGGGGTGGTGAGTTCTGGTGGGGTCCCTGCCTCTCTCTGCTGCAGGTTGTGGGGTGCTCTGCTTCGGGTGCCCTGTGGTGATACTGGTGTGGTGAGTGAGTCCCCTAGAGGTGCTAGACACTTTTTGCTGGTGGGTTCCCCATTAACTCATGGAGTCTAAGGAGCATGCTTCCCCCACCTCACTCCCTCTTGGAGGCAGCAGGTCCCTCAGGGTCCCAGCCTTCCATTGATGCACTGATGGCGGTCCCGGAGTCCTTTGTTTCCCGGGTGGCCTTGGCTGTGGGCCAGCCGGCAGAAAGCGCCCTCCCCTGCCTCATCTGTCTCGTCAGATCTTGAATCTGGCTCTGCCACTGCGGATGGGGCCCACCCTTCGGGGTTTGTAGCCACTCTCCCTGATCTCTCAGATAGTGAGGATTATTCCTCCACAGCTGTGACTGCACCCGAGAGGGCGCTGGTTAATGCACTGATTACATCCATGCGGGAGACTTTGAAGATGGAGGATGCAGCTGAAGTGGTTGCAGAGGTGGCCAGTCCTTTTTGGCACCAACAAGCTGTCTTGCACGGCAAAGGTGTTCCCTTATCCCTCCTATTTTGACAAGTTTGTCTATAAAGATTGGGAGCAACCAAAATGTTTTTGTGGTTCTTAAATGCTTTATGGTAAGGTATCCCTTTAAAGAAGCGGACTGTCCCACCAGTGGTGGACCTCGTCTCCAGGCTGAACAAGGCAGTCATGATTCCGGTAGAGGAATCCCTGGCTTTTAAGGATCTGGCTGACAGAAATGTGGAGTCTGGCTCACAATATGTTCACTATTGCTGGTTCAGTGCTGAGGCCGGTCCTGGCCATTGCCTTGGTGTCACAAACTCCGACTGGGCTAAACTTTTGCGCCATGGTCTGGAGGGTGAGCAGATTTCCCCTGCCTTTGTTGAGTTGGTGGACCAGTTGGTCCAGGGGCTGCAATTTGTCTGCGATGCCTCTTTAGGAGGTGGCTCCCTTGCTTTCTAAGCCATCAGTGGTGCATAGGCGTGTGTTGTAGCTTAAGTGTTTGTCTGCGAACAAAACTTCTGACTGATTTGCCCTTTCAAGGCGATCGCCTGTTTGGGGCTATCCTGGATGACATCATTAAGTCTCACAGGGGGTTAAGAGCACCTTTCTTCCACAGTCTCGGAAGGCTAAAAAAAACCTTGTCGCCCTTTTTTCTCAGCACACAAAGTTTTTTTTCGTCCCTTAGGGTCTGACAAGGGATCCAAAACTGTCAAGCCCTCCTTGGAAGGTTCCAAGCAGCCCTGGTCGGGCAAGCCGAGAACGGAATTCTCTAGACTCACGGACAAGGCTCTGTCAGCATGAAGGTGCGCCATCACCCATGCCCAGGGTGGGGGGACGTCTTCGTTGGTTTTCCGGATCCATGGACATCCCTGGTAAACGACAAATGTGTCCACAAAGTGATTCTGTCCGTTTACAAGATAGTTTCGTTCTTGCCCTCCGGAAAGATTCTTTACTTCCAATGTACTTCTGTCCCTGGACTGATTGCAGGCTCTCTTCGGGGCTGTGCAGGACCTGTTGCTTCAGGGATTGGTTGTCCCGGTATCGGAACGGTTTCAAGGTTTTTATCCAAACTTGTTTACGGTCCCAAAGAACAGGGAAAGGTTCGTCCGATTCTGGACCTCAAGGCCCTGAAGTGCTTTGTGCGGGTACAGAAATTCAGAATGGAGTTCATTCGCATGGTAGTGGCATCCCTACATTAGGTAGATTTTCTAGCCTCTATCAACATCAAGGATGCTTACTTGCACATTCCAATATGTGCCCAACATCAGTGTTTCCTCTATCAGTTTGTGGCATTACCCTTTGGTCTTGCCTCCGCCCCGAGGGTCTTCACAAAAGTGTTGGCCCTGGTTCTGGCATTGCTACGTCAGAGGGCGATTGCAGTGTTGGGCTACCTGAACGATCTCCTCTTGTGGGTTAAGTCCTCTTCTGCCTTGATGGACGAGGTGGAGATCACTATTCAGACCCTGTAGGAGTTTTTTTTTTTTTTTTATAACAAAGGTAAGTTTATTGCAACCAAAATATACACGTCAGTTTACAATATATCATACAAAGAGGAAAAGGCATATAGATTTAGCACGGTTACAGAAATTATCTCACAGGTAACTGCATTGTCAGTAATCATTTATCAAATTTCTAGTAAAATCTGCAAATTCAGTTAGCATAGCATCACTGCAGGGGGGCTCCCTCACCCGAACCAGTGAGTTCCAAATGGTTATAGTGGGAGGATTATCCCCAAGGGGGGGGAAGGGGATAGGGATACAAGGGGATGGGGGGGATGACCCAGAACGACTGGCTATGAAATATGTATGATGGTGGGGTCAAGACAGGATCGGGAAGGAGGGAGGGGCAGGAGGGGGGAAGGGCACCTTTAACACTCACTGATTCAGTATTCATCCAACCCCTGCGGGGTTAACCTAAGGGTCCACTTCTGGACTGGGTGGAGGAACCTCCAGCGAGAGGGATCCCCAGGAGTCTATCCATGAGGACCATGTTTTTTTGAATATACTCGGACAATTACTGTTGATATGTTATCTTATACAGGGGTAAGACAGCATTTAGAGTATTTCTCCAGGTGGTGACAGTGGGCGGTGCATCCGACTTCCACTTCAGCATAATTTCCCTGCGGGCGTAATATGTAGAGTATGCTATAAACAATTTTGTGTACTTAACCACACCAGAGTCGGCCAACACATTTAACAGCAGAGCTCGAGGGCACAGTGGGATCGAAGTTCCCGCTGCCTGGTTGATGTCTGCCAGAATATACGGTAAACGTTCCGCGCTACCCCCAACTGTGATAAACCAATGTGAAATTTAAATTAGTGAAAATCTATTTTAAAAGTGCATAAAAAACACACAATCGCAAATATATGAAACATAAATAATCCTGAGTGCTGCAACTAAAAAACCTTGAACATGAGGTTTTGTACAGTATAAAGAGAAAAGTTCAGTGCGCTACTCAAATTAAAACCAAATAATAGTGTGAATATAAAGAAATGAAAACATAGTTCATATAGGAAATGATGGTATCATAAACCGGAGGTGTGATTCCTCTTTAAGTCTTCAGTAAATCTTCTATGGATCTTCTAAGACAGTGCAGAAATAGGAAAAGTGGGCTGCTTACCAGATTTAGATGGATCCCCACCACAGAGATCATGCGAGCCTGAACAAACTCCTCTCGGGGTCAGGAACAGCTGGTCTTTGAGTAGAGACCGACTTCCCTCTACGCCTGGTAGTTGAAATTTCAGAGGCGTCAATCAGGAACACTCTCCTCCATTAGCTGCTCCAGCAAGACCACTCGTAGCAGGAAATAGTATATTTTAAAAGAAAGAGGCGCTTCA
This sequence comes from Aquarana catesbeiana, assembly GCF_042186555.1. NCBI lineage: Eukaryota > Metazoa > Chordata > Amphibia > Anura > Ranidae > Aquarana > Aquarana catesbeiana. The sequence goes on from NC_133330.1 coordinate 126,614,909, forward strand.
TTGTGCAGTAGTTTAAAATGCTTTAATCCATGAATGGACAACTGACATCAAAGCATTGGCAGGGTAAAACACCGTAGCAATTAAACACAGCCGAAGCCAATCAGCTGAGAGTGTGGTGATGTCAGGTCCTCTGGCTCCACCCAACGCTACGTTTCTCCTAAACAGGCATCTACTGGGAGAGGAGGCTATGGCCAGACGTCGCCCACCACACCTTTAAATACCTCAGTGCATTGTTGACACCGGAAATGTATTTGGGATCACATCCTGCACAGCCCACTATGTGCATGGACATGAAACCAACCATCCTCCTTGTCAGCCACAAAATTAGTATGTTCTAGCTAAAGCACATCACAGATAATGTATATAATTTCATAAACCCTAATATATTACAACCAAAGCGATATATTCAGAGTCCTATTGCTAAAACAGCGAATATAGCATCTTCCAGTGAAGCATTTACTATGACGTCACCACACTCTCAGCTGATCGGTTTCGGCGTCGGCTGTGTTTTTTAATTGCTACGGTGTTTTACCCTGCCAATGCTTTGATGTCAGTTGTCTTTTCATGGATTAAAGCATTTTAAACTACTGCACAATGAAGCGCCTCTTTTTCTTTTAAAATATACGATTTCCTACTACGAGTGGTCTTGCTGGAGCAGCTAATGGAGGAGAGTGTTCCTGATTGCCGCCTCTGAAATTTCAACTACCAAGCATGGAGGGAAGTCTGTCTCTACTCAAAGACCAGCTGTTCCTGACCCTCAGAGGAGTTTGTTCAGGCTCGCATGATCTCTGTGGTGGGGATCCATCAAATCTAGTAAGTGGCCCCCTTTTGCTATTTCTGCACTGTCTTGGAAGATCCATAGAAGATTTACTGAAGACTTAAAGAGGAATCACACCTCCGGTTTGATACCATCATTTCCCATATGAACTATCATTTTTTCATTTCTTTATATTCACACTCTTATGATGTCTGCCAGAACCTGCTCCCAGAACCCCTGCAACAAGGGACACGACCACCATGTCATATGTATGAAGGAGGCCTCCGAGTCTCCGCACCTGTGCAAGAATTTTAGTTGCAGGAATCGGTCTTTAGCAGAGATTATGTTAGAGACGTATGAAGAGACACATGTCTCCCAATCCTCTTCCTCAAGAGATGGCAAATCTCGTTTCCATCTCATAAATGTTTTAGTAAGTTTTGTGGGCTTAGAGGTTGATATGTGAAAATAAATTGATGAAAGGGGCGCTGTCAAAATTTTTGTGGTCAGTAATCGTTCCACAGGGTTCGACTCAAGGGTAATACCACCAGGAGAATGATGCTGAAATGCATGTCTTACCTGCAAAAAGCGGAAAAACATCCAGTTGGGCAGTACGTATTTTTCTTTAAGCTCCGGGAATGTCTGCAGCCTACCCTCCGTTACCAGGTGTTTAGGTCCCACTATACCTTTAGGTGCCCAGACCTGTGGGTCTAGTACACTATGCAGATGAGGGAGATTAGGGTTGCCCCATAGAGGTGTACGAGGGGAGAATTTACCTGTGGAGCGATAACTCGCCCTAGCCCTATGCCAGACTGTAATGGTAGTGCGCATTAAGGTCGTCAGATTGGGATAGGCCCTGATTCCCCAGAACACCAGGTTACTGAGTGCGGCATATGATCCTAATATCGCAGCCTCCATGGTTACTGCCATGTTGTCCCTGGGTTGCGAGAACCACCATCTGGCTGTCACTAATATGGCTGCCCAGTAATATACCTGAAAATTGGGGAGGGATAACCCCCCCACCCCGGCCCACCGTCAACTGTAGTGTGGACATCTTGGCACTTTTCCCAACCACAGAAAAGAGCTGACTATGCTTTTTATTTTAGTAAAGTAAGAGGCCGGGATCGGTATTGGGCTATTCCTAAACGGGTAGAGAAACGTTGGGAGGAAAACCATCTTAATTAAATTCACTCTCCCTACTGGCGTTAGAGGAAGTGACCTCCAGTCTGCGCACTTCTTCAAAAACTGCGCCAACAAGGGATTTAGATTAAGATCCATATACTTGGCCACCGGTCCCCCCAGACGAATTCCCAGATACTTAAAGCTGTCGACCCAAACTGACTCTGAATGGGAGGCCTAGGCCTGGTAGGATCTAGGGGATAGATCAGGGATTTTCCCCAATTAACCCTAACTCCTGAGTAAGAGCCAAATTCATTGACCAGTTTCAAGGCCACTGGGAGTGAGGAGGAGTACAGGATAGTATCATCTGCATACAAGGATATTTTCTCCTCCACCACTCCCAGCTGGATACCCTGGATCGCAGGCTTTGCCCGAATCCTCGATGCCAAGGGTTCCACAGCCAGAGCAAACAGCCCAGGTGACAATCGGCACCCTTGCCTGATACCCCTGCCCAGTGGGAATTTTCTCGAAAGTGAGTTATTAGTACTCACTTTGGCTTCGGGGGAGGCATACACCAGACGCAGCCATCCAATAAAAGCTGTCCCGAATCCAAATTTCCTAAGGACAGCCCAGAGGTACTCCCATTCAACTGAATCAAACGCTTTTTCGGGGTCCAAAGACACCACCACCCCTGGGCTGTCCCCCGGTGCAACATCTAAATGTATCAGAATTCTGCGTATGTTTATGTCTGTCCCTCTGCCCGGCATGAACCCAGACTGGTCAGGATGGATTAGGGCTGTTATTACTGAATTTAGGCAACGGCCAAAACTTTAGCAAGTTTTTTTAAATCCACATTTAAAAGTGAAATTGGCCAGTAGGAGGAACACAGTTCAGGATCTTTGCCAGGCTTAGGGAGGACAACAATCACTGCCTCCAACATAGAGGGGGGGAGGGCTCCGCCCTAGAGGGCCTTCAGCAACACCTCCCGTCCGCATATTTGTAGAATTCCGCCGGGTATCCATCCGGTCCCGGCCTCTTCCCACTCTGCAGGGATCTGACTGCCAGTTTGATTTCTTTAAGGGTGAGGGGGCTATCCAGTCTCTCCCTGCTAGTTTCTGTAAGGCATGGTAAATCCATCCCTTCCAGATATGCCTGCAGCTCTGGTTCAGTGAACCGCACTCCAGAACTATAAAGTTCTTGATAATAAGCTGCAAATTGGTCATTAATTTGGGAAGAATCCGTTAGGATTTCCCCGTCGGGAGACTGGATATGGGATATGGACACTGGGGAGGAGTACTCTCTTGACAACCAAGCCAATAGGCGACCGCTCCTCTCCCCCTGTTCAAAGATCCTCTGACTCTGATGTAGGAGGTGTAGTTTTGTGATGGATGTACGTATGAGGGAGACGTCCCTCAAGGCCTCCTGTAAAAGATGAATATGCCTGTGGGGTACGGTCTCTAACATAAGCAGCCTCCAACTCTGCAGCCCTAGCCTCTGCCCCCACGAGCTCCCTGCGGGCTCCTTTGCGAACATTGCCGATATGTTCCCTTAACTTGCCTCTCATACAAACTTTAAATGCATTCCAGACATCAGGGACGGGGACAGACCTATCCCAGGTGTTCCAAAATTCTTTCACATCAGCCCTGCCTGGGACATCTACCCTCGAGTCAGCCAGAATCTAGAGAATCGCCACAAACCCCCCGAAGCAGGGCACCCCAGTTCAAGCTGCAGGGAGACGGGGCATGATCCAAAATTCCCCTGGGGAGGATAGTAATGTCTTTTATCCTGGACAGGACCATTCCCTCAAAGTAAACCAGGTCTATCCTGGAAAACGTTTTGTAAGTGGCAGGTAAAGGCCTTCAGTTGGGGTTGTCTCCACCGCCATACATCAGTAAAATTAAATGCCTCTTCCCACGCCTTAAGGTCAGTAGCAGAGCCAGACGACTGGGACAGTCTATCCATCTCAGGGTCCGGGACCATGTTGAAGTCTCACAACAGCAGAACATTATCAGTGGCATATTGTGAGATTTTGGAGACCAGCTGGTATAGGAAGTAGATTGAAGCTGGGGGGGGACATACAGTCTCCAGATTCATTATATGTGCATGAATAATTACGTATCGCCCACCAGGGTCCACATCTAGTGCTAACAATTGAAAGGGGAGGGATTTACGCACCAGCACACTCACCCCTTTTGCCAGGTTAGAGTATGTGGAATGGTACGCGTGGCCCACCCACAGTCAACGGAGACTCATCATTCTCCCTCCCATCAGATGAGTCTCTTGGAGTATGCAGATATGAGGGGACTGTCTCTGTAGGAACCGGAACACCAATGACCGTTTGATTTTAGAATTTAGGCCCCTGGTGTTCCAGGACACTATTTTACACATAGACATTGAACCACATCATCACTTCAAAAATAAGAGGGAACACTACCATAGCTAATGGACCGCCCACCGTCACACCATTTGTACCAACCTGCAGATCCCCCTCCGTGTGTAATACCCAGTATGTAATACATTGGTTAAACTGACTTTTAAATGTAGAATTGTGTACAAACTGAACAAAAAAACCCAACACCCCTGTATTTAATTCCTTTGGCCCCCAATTTGGCGCGAACTGCATCAAATGATTTACGCTGTCGTTGGGTCTCCATGGAAAAATCAGGAAATATCATTAGCCGCGTGTTCTCAAATTTCAGAGCCTGTATTGCTCTGGCTTCTCTCAGTACCATATCCCTGTCCTTAAAATGCAGCAATTTGAAAATAAATGTGCGAGGAGGGGAGCCCTGCGGTCCTCGCATAGCTGGCATATGGTGAGCTCTTTCATTAGTGAAAAAGGGAGAGAAGCATGCCCTGGGGAGCAGTTCCTTAAGAAGGCGCTCTGTGAAGGCGGTGTGGTCTGTACCTTCAGCTCCTTCCGAGAGGCCGACGATCTACAGGTTGTTACGCCGGTTACGATTTTCGGCGTCCTCTGCAGAATTCTCACAGGGCCTTCACTCTTGCCTTTAGTGTGTGCAGGTCTCCAGAGTGGTCCTGCACTGTGTCCTCCGTCACCGAGACCCGCTGCTCCACCTCCACCAAGCGGCCGCGGAAGGAGTTAAGGTCTCTGTGGATAAAGTCCACTGTCATGACCTTGCAGTAATACATTCATGACCTGTCTGTCTCTTACCTGGTCTGTGTATCAGCCTTGAGGCTTGTACTCTCACACCTGCATGCTTAAGTAATCTTCCCTCTGTGTAGCTCCACCCTAGCCTCAACAGGAACCACTATTTAACACCGTATTCTCCAAGCCTGCCTTGCAATATTGTGTGTTTGGCTTCCTGTTTGCCGTGTGCTCTAAGTTTGTCTCTGTTACCGATCTTGGCGTGTTCCCGACTATCCCTGTCTGCTTGTGACCTGACCTTTGGCGCGTTCTCGACTATCCCTGTTTGCCTGTGACCCTGACTTTTGGCGTGTTCTCTGTTATCCTTGTCTGCTAGTCGCCCCGACATTTGGCTTCCTCCTTACTATCCCTTGCTGTCCTGGGCTGCTGTTTCCTCTCCATCCTCCTGTAGCCTATTGTGAGTGTGAGCTGGGAGACCCTGGGGGCAGCGACCTGGAGCCAATTGCAGCCCAGTCCATCCTCACCACTAGAGGCTCTGGTGAACACCTGCTGGCTCTTAGACTCCGCGCCTTGGGGATTCTATGCTCGAACTCACTGTGGGATCCGTGTTGGTGCTCCAGGGGACCTGCCTTCCTGAACCACCCCGAGTTCCATCCGCAGCAGTCAGCCTTAGGGTCCACTATCATAGAGGTGCACTCCTGACCCCAACATGGTGCATCTGTCACCTGGATACAGGTGACCTGACATCCACGTTAGTCTGGACATGATCAATTTTGTCCATCAGCACGGCCTGGCCCGTGGCAATTGTTTGCATGGCTGTAGCAAGATCAGCGGCCGTGGCTGGAGGAGAATCTGCTGCCTCTGTTTGGGAAGCCATGTGCGCTGTAATGGCGGCCTGGCCTCTGGTCTTTGCCCCGTCTGAGTGCGCCGCTGCCGACTTGGACCTTCTAGGTTTGCCGCTGGGCATGACCCGGAGCTTCCGCCAATCACCCGGGCACCCGCTTCGCACTTTTACAGCACTGGCACCGGTTATTAGAAGGATGGATGACTGGACTCCAGGACACGTCCCCCCCCCCCGTAGGAGTTTGGTTGGCTTCTGAACTACCCTGCTTCCCTCTAGAAAATTGGATTATATGGGTCTGACTCCAGATTCAGCTCTTGCCATTGTTCTTCTAGACAAACTTCAGAAGTTGCATGCTGCGATTCATCTATTGTTGTCCAGCAGGTGGTCCTCCCTCTGGACTTGCATGCGTGTGGGCCTGATGTCTGCCTTAGAGGCGGTTCCATTTGCACAGTTCCATACGAGGGCCCTCCAATGGGAGATCCTAGTGAAATGGGACAAGTGTCCAAAGTCTCTGGACAATCTAATTTGGCTGAGCCGGGAAACCAGGGGTTCCCTGGTCTGGTGGCTTCACTCTCCAGCTCTTCGACAGGGCAAGCTTTTTCTCCCCTTGTTTCGGACGGTTGTCACTAGATGCCAGTCTGTCTGGGTGGGGAAATGTCCAGGGACTGAGCTCCGCTCAGGGTTGTTGGACGCTATAGGAATCCAGGCTGCCGATCATTGTCTTGTAACTTTGGGTGATCAGTCTATGCCCGGTTCACTGGATGGATTGGTTCCGGGGGCTCCCGGTACGGATCCAGTCAGACAATGCCACGGCGATGGCATATGTCAATCACCAGGGCGGAACAAAAAGTGTGTTAGGGGCTCTGAAAGTAGCCGTCATTCTCCGGTGGTCAGAACGCTTCGTTCCGGCCCCCTCCGCTGTACACATTCCAGGAGTGGAAATTGGCAGGTGGACTATGTCGGTCGGCAGGCGTTTGACCAAGGGGATGGTCCCTTCATCCGGACTGGTTAAATCAGATATATCTGCGGTGGGGAACCCCCCAGGTGGATCTGTTGGTGTCACAGCTCAACAGAAAGGTACATAGGTTTGTGGCAAGGTCGCGGGATCCTCTGGTGAATGCCACAGATGCTCTGGTGGCTCCATGGGGCCAGTATCATATGATCTGATCTTTCTCCTATCAAGCTTCTTCTTCTGCCCAGGATCGAGACCGAAGGGATTCCAGTCATTCTGGTAGCCCCGGACTGGCCTTGCCAGTCGTACGCCGACCTGGTGCGATTGGTCGCCGACGTCCCTTGGAGACTGCCTCTCAGGTAGGACCTGCTATCTCAAGGGCCGATCTTCTATCCTGCTTAACAATCGCTGGCTTTGATGGCCTGTCGAAAGCCAGGTGATTTCGGCACTGCTGAAGGCTAGGAAGTCTAAGTCTAGGAGGATCTACCATCATAAGTGGAAAGCGTACATTTCGTGGCGTGAGTCTGTTAGTGTTCTCCCTCGTTCCTTTTCGGTGGCTGATTTTGACCTTCTTTCAACAAGGTGTTGAGTAGAAGTTGGCCTTGAATACCATCAAGGGCCAGGGGTCTGCCTTGGCGATATTCTTTTAGTGACCCTTGGCCACACAGTCCTTGGTGTGTACTTTTATACAAGGGGTTCGTCATCTAATTCCACCGGTGCAGTCTCCTCTACTGCCGTGGGATTTGAACTTGGCGCTCGCAGTTCTTCAGAAGCCTCCCTTTGAAAATATTTGGGAGATTCCCCTGCTTACACTGTCACAAATAGTAGCTTTTTTGGTGGTTACCACCTCTGCTCGCAGGGTGTCGGAAATGGCAGCGTTATCTTGTCGTACCCCCTGCTTGGTGGTCCACAAAGATAAGGTGTTTCTTTGTTCACACCTGTCGTTCCTACCTAAGGTGGTCTCTGACTTTCATTTGAATGAGAACATTGTGTTGCGTTCTTTGTAGGGATGCACCGAAATTTCGGCCGCCGACACATAGCCGAAAATGGCATTTTCTGCAATTTGCCGAAAGAGAAAAACGGACGATAATGGAGCCGAAAATGGGGCGGGGCCTGGGTAGGCTCCGACCCACCCCTGGTGCCGCCTATCACGGGGCTTCTTATAGCGTAGAAGAGGGGGGAGCCACCTGTCACATACAGCTCCTCCCCCTTGTCTGGGGGAACTTTGATAGACAGATCACCCGTCCCAAGATTGGACGGCTGATCTGTCTATGAAAGTTCCCCGGATGTGGGGGGGGGGCTGTATGTGACGGTGCGTTGCGGGGAACAGACAGCTATTGAAATGAAAGCTGTGATATTCCCGGCGCTCTAATCAACCAGGCGGCGGCTCTCCTCTCTCTTCCCCTGCACAGGCTGGCTGCAGTGGGGGACCCTGGCTGGCTGCAGTGGGGGACCCTGGCTGGCTGCAGTGGGGGACCCTGGTGAGGCTGCATTGATCTCTTGTATCATGTCTGCAGTCTCTGACCATCTCATGTACCACGTCTCCAGTCTCTGACCATCTCCTGTACCTTGTCCCCAGTCTCTGACCATCTCCTGTACCTTGTCCCCAGTCTCTGACCATCTTCTGTACCATGTCCCCAGTCTCTGACCATCTCCTGTATAAAAATATATTATATATTTAATAATAATTATATAATAATATATAAAATATTTTTGAAAACCGTCACTTTCAGTATCGGTGCTGTTTCGGTATCGGTTTTCAGTATCCGTTTCGGCACCAAAAAACCATTCGGTGCATCCCTAGTTCTTTGTGTCCTAGGCCTGCTCATCCCACAGAATCTTTTCGGAGGTCAGACTCACTCTGATCATGGACAGGCCGCTTCTTCCTCAACCCATTTCTAGATGGATCAGACAGACTGTGACTCAGGCCTATCCTATCAAGGGTCAGGTTCCTTCTTTCCCTGTAATAGCGCACTCTATTCGGGCGCTTGGTGCTTCTTGGCCCTTCCGTCTTTCGGTGCCAGTGGTGCAGGTTTGCCAGACCGCCATTTGGTCATCGGTGCACACTTGTATTGGCATCTGCGGATGCTTCCTTTTAGCCACAAGGTTTTTCAGACTGCTGTTTAGAAGGTCTGTTCCCTCTGTGGGGGTGTATTGTTCAGGTTGGGCTACAGTGTTGGTTTTTTTTTTGTGTTTTTGTTTGAGCTCCTGTTACCTGGTTGGCTCTTGTGTTTAGCCTTGGGATTTTTTTGTTGTCCCACCCCTCATGTTTGGCACTGCTTGGGGACGTCCCTATGGTTCTGAATATGGAGCTCTGTGTCCGTCAATGAACGAAAGATAAAATAGGATTTTTGTACTTACCGTATTATCTATTTCTCTGAGTTCATTGACTGACACAGCACCCAGTTTTGATACTGCTGACACTGCTTGTTACTAAACTGACCTATAGCCGAGAGGGGGAAGTATACCAGCTAGGACTGTCCATAGGCATAGCAAAGTCTCTATTCTGCCTAGTGTCCTACTCCTGTAGGGGGGTGATATAACCCTATGGTTCTGAATATGGAGCACTGTGTACATCAATAAACTCAGAGAAATGGATTTTAGGGCAAGTACAAAAATCCTATTTTTCGCCAATTATGGGTTTTCTCCTTCGTTCTTGAATGCTGCAGTTCCTGAATGTCCTGTTCCTGCTGTCGAAAATACAGTACGTTTTTTCGGTTCTAATAATAAACTATTACAAGAAACCATGGCTAAGGCACAGGAAGTCAAAGTTTTTTTTTGATAAAAAAAAATACGGAGGGAATTGATCTTAGGCCTGGTGATCAGGTATGGCTGGCCACAACAAAATCTTAAATTAACCTGCCCTTCAAGGCCTGCAGTCCCCTGAAGATATGCATGCGCACAAAATGCGTGGGAGGAGCCTGACACGCCGCATCTGATTCTCAATTTTAGTCTCATCTGACCACCTTAAGAGCACCTTGCAGATTCTAAGGTCACATGGAAAAAGGCGTTATGGTCAGATGAGTTTAAAACTGAATTGTTTGACCTTAACACCAAATGATATGTCTGACGAACATCCAATAAAGCTCACCATTCAAATAACACAATTCCTACAGTAAAGCATGGCAGTGGTAATATCCTGTTATGAAGATGTTTCTCTGCAGCAGGGACTGGAGCATGTGTTAGGATAGAAAAAAAAAGATGGGGCGAAATACCGTCAAATTCTTAAGTAAAATCTGCTGCCCTCTGCCAGAAAGTTGTTAATGGTAAGTAGGTTTACCTTCCAGTATGACAATGACCCAAAGCACATAGCAAAAATGACCACTGTCACGTACCTTACAGCGGAGTCTGAATGCTGAGGGAGGCCTCTCGCACGGTTCCGGTCCTGACACCCCTGGTAGTGAGGACAGGGAGTGCCGGGGCACGGAAGGGTGCAGGTGCCTGCGGCTGGAAAACTGGAACTAGGAGATTCAGGATCCTCCAGGAGAAGATGGGAAGGCTGATCACCAGAACTGTTTTGTAGAAGCCGGGCAGGTAGGTGTGGATTTAAGAACAGCTGCAACATCAGGACAGGCAAAGGTTGGCAACTGGCTGGCAGCGAGGTATCCAAAACAGTAGGCAAGTTCGTGGTCAAGGTCAGGCAGAGGTCGGCAACGGGCAGGCAGCGAGGTACAAAGTCAGGAGGCAGAGCCGCAGTAGAGTCCAAGCCAGGGTCCGTATAGTCAGCAGAGGCAGGTGACAGACAAGGGAAATCCAGAAGAGTAGTCAAGGAAGCCGGGTAGTCAGGAGCAAGGTAACAGGTCACACAGGAATCAAGAACTTAGGAACTAGCTGAAGACGATCCAGCACTAGTGTCAGGCAAAGACTTTGTTTATATATGGCGCTGAACGCCGGAATTGGTGGATGTGAACGTGCGTGAGAACGTACACCCGCTCGTATGGCTGTGCAGGTGCGTGCATACGTTTGTACGGGTGCGCAGGTGTGCACGTTCAATCCGGAACTCGCTCGCATCTGTCGGGGACACCGCACTTGGCCCTTAGTCACTGCTGCACCGAGACGGAAACTGTGAGTTCTCTGACAACCACACAGTGGTTGAAGGAGAAATCGGTAAATAGCCTTGCATGGCCTAGTCAGAATCCATACTTAAACCACTGTAAATCTGTGGAATCACTTGAAGACTGCAGTCCACAAATGGTCACCATCAAATTTTACTGAACTTGAACAGTTCTGCAAAGAAAAGTGTGCAAATATTGCCAAGTCTAGATGTGCAAAGTTAGATGAGACCTATCCCAACAGACTAAAGGCTGTAATTAAAGCAAAAGGTGGTGCAACAAAATACTGACATAAGTGGGTCTGTTTTTTCTGACATGTTGGTGTTCTATTTTAAACTTGGATGTTATAAGTTGCACTAGTAAATACAGCTGGATAATATAAAAACTGTCTGTTTCAGGTTGCAAAGCAACAAAATGTGATTATTTTAAAGGAGGTGGATTCTTTTCTATACCCACTGTATATTTGGGATTCTTTATAGCGTTGTGGAGCTCTGCACTATATTGTATTTATATCCAAGGGAGTTTTGTCATCTATTAGTGCTAGCAGCCAAGTTTTCCCTAGTGCTCACGGTACCTTTTGTTTCAGTAGATAACTTGGTTCCTCTGGACGGACTTCTGTGCCTGTTCACAAGATAATTTCTGCTTCCTCTCGTACATGTAGGAATTTGGCTAATACTTATGCACATGCATATGAGCACACGCAGAGGTGCACGCACACGTGTACATCAGCGTGCACAGGTGACAGATGCCAGTGTATGAACCGGCTTGCCTGACTCTGCTTGCTGACACATCCTGCTGTGTCTGCTGTTCTACAGTCTGCTACCAGTGCATGCCTTAACTGCCCAGTGTCGCCAGTACCAGCTTGCTTCAGTCTGCTATCCACCAGCTGTCTACCAGCCTGCTATTCGCCAGCTGTTTACCAGCCTGCCCGCTTCACTGAAGATTACTGGTGACCTCTCCTACATAGCATGGATACCCGCTCTGCTACTGGTGAGACCTACATCTTTGGTGATTCGCCCAGTGAAGCATCCATGGCACTGGTCCGCAAGGGGAGCCGCCCTGGCTGCTCTGTGTACTCTCATAGATGGCAAGATGGTGTAATGGAGCGGAGCTGGAACACTCCTTGGACCGCAGCGCTGGTTGGAATGATGTCGCTGGCTTGCTCGTGACTCATTTCCAAGCTAGTGCACCCTGGTGATGGGAGGTATGCATGCTCCTTTCTCAAGCTAGATAGCTTGAGAAAGGAGCACGCACACCTTCCACCACCAGAGTGCCCTAGCTCAGAAATGCATCACGGCCAAGCCAGTGACGTCATCCTGACCAGCGCTGCGTCCAAGGAGAGTTCTAGCTCTCCTTCATTACACCACCATCTTGCCGGCCAGGAAGACTCCCCTTGCAGACCAGTGCCATGGATGCTTCACTGGGTAAATCACCACTGATGTGTCTGTCATTTCAATCTCAAATGTGAGTTTACTATGTGACTTACCAGTATAAAATGTAACAGTCTGTACTCAGAGGCGCCTGCATTCTTTTCTTTTCTTGCATATCCTGGAGATAGCTTCTGCTTCCCTGCATGAGGCTGGCCCTGATACACTGGACTTTCTTACCCCATTCTCATGGTTGCTGCATTGCAGCTGTCTGACAAAAGACTATATAGACATTTGAGTACAATAGGATCTGCTTTAAGATTTTGCGCCACACATGTATACGTGATAGTACAAAGCAGCAACGTCCGAGCCTGAATGCGGGGCCTCTCCCATGGCTGAAATGTGGCGGCCCGTCCATAGGGGCGCATTGGCACCGCCCCCCCCCCCCCCCCCAAGCTTTTCACAAACATAAAATGAAAAAAAAAAAAAAAGAGGTCACGTTAAGACTTTCCAGGCGCCAGACACATGGCGGTCTATGGGAAGCTTCCCAGCTTGCAATCAGCTGATTTGTCTGTGTTTAGGGCATGTTCGGGGCACAAGCTATGCACCCGCAAACACCCCCACTCTAAACTGATTTGCCTCTGGCTCCTGTGCTTTTTTTTTTTTATTGGCCGGGACCGGAGGACGAATGGGCGGTGCTTTTTTGGCACTGCAGCATCATTTCCAGTTTCCCAGGTGGCTCACTGTTTTGCGGAGAGTGACGGACTGGGACCCTGTAATGTGAGGCAAGGCAGGGAGCGGATCACTGATGCGGCGGATGGGCACGGAGCTGGCAGTGCTGAGTCTGAGGTGTATTTAAGGTGAGTGCGGGGATCGGAGGTGACAGTAATGTGCATCGCTGAGTGTCTCTCTCTCTCCCCCCCCGGGCTCCTCTGACAGGCTGCTTTCAAGGGAGTCTGTAAGTGTCCCTCGCTGCCTGTGCATTGGGGCCACATCACGGCTGGCTCAGAATCCTCTTTGCTCCACTTTCCTTCTACTGAGCTGCTCCTTATTCTCCAGCTTCCGCCCTGCTCACAGTGACTATGGAAAAGTTTGAGAGCTGTGAGCAGGAGAGCCAGGAATAGAGAGACAGAGGATGGCATTCTGTGCTGGAGGAACGAGAGAACGTAATGTAAAAATAAGGGGAGGAGGCAGTCTGAGCAGAGCAAGCAGCTGAACGTCGTACACTGATAGACCTGCGATAACCCTGCCCCCCTGCACCAACAACCCTTCTCTGCCCTCACACACAACTGAGAGTACAGGGAAGGCTGACGGGCTTTAGTGGATGTCTTCTGGTGCTGTGAGCTGAGCTGAGGAATTGGAGTCTGTCTATCTTACCAAGATCTGTGAGGCTGAGCTGTATACAATATGTCCTGTGAGGCTGAGCTGTATATTCTGTCCTGTGAGGCTGCGCTGAATACTCCTGACACTATGGGTGGAATACAGAGGACGGAGTGGGTGGATTCTATAAGGGGTGTGGCTTATTAGAAGTGGGAGGGGTCAAAAAGGAAGGGGCTGGTCTGGTCCCCCCCCCATCTTAAAACTTCACCAGCCACCACCGGTGTGATCACCTTGCAGCACTTACGCAAGCAGTTAAAAACCTGCAGGAAGGTTACAACCGTCTTCAGGAATGTGTCCAGGCATTATCTTCACCCACCACGGCTCCCAGTGCTTCTGCTTCATCAACCCGCACGGACCCCGGCTTGTTCATGACCTCCGCTTCTGTCTGCTCCATTTGTTTCTCTTCCACTGATTGGCTCCTGACCTGGCTTGTACCCAAACTGCGCTTTTGTCTGCTTCTCTGTACCTGATCTGCCCTGCCAGTGTATGACCATCTTGCCTGACTCTGCTTCCTGACAATTCCTGCTGTTCTACAGTCTGCTACCACTGCATGCCTCACCTGCCCGCTGTTGCCAGTACCAGCCTGCTTCATTCTGCTATCCACCAGCTGTCTACCAGCCTGCTATTCACCAGCTGTCTACCAGCCTGCCCGCTTCACTGAAGACTACTGATGACCTTTCCTGCCTGGCATGGATACTTGCTCTGCTACTTGCAAGACCTACAGTCACTTGTACCACTCTGCACTCTTGCGCCTTCTGTTCGCACTACCTGGGGTCCCAAGTAAGGTGTAAAAGAAGCCTTCCTCATCATTTCAGACTCTAACAGGTAGTGGTCATTTGTTTTGGGCCCCTGTACGTGGCTAGGCTCCCAAAAAATTATACACGTGGTATCCCAATACCTTGGAGAAGTAGCAGAATGTGTTTTTAGGGTTGTAATTATATGTATACCCATGGCATTTGTGAGAAATACAGTATCTCATTAAAGTGATAACCTTGTGTAAAAAATAAAAAAAAAAATTTTAATTTTCCAAAAACTTGTGGCTAAGATAAAATGTTTCCATTGACTCAACATGCCCCTCAGCAGATCCCTTGGGGTGTCTACTTTACAAAAAGGATTCCTTTTTTTTTTTTTTTTTTTTTTTTTTTTTTACAGTCCTGGCATCTTAGGGCCTCTAAAAACATTACCTGTATGGCCAGCATTAGGAGTTTCTGCCACACTCCTAATGTTGGGCAGAGATGTAATTTTTTTTTTCATTCAGATTCCTCCATTCAATCGATTGTGGATGAAGAAATCTCTGGCACTATTGCCCACTATTAGAAGCTTCCACCACACATTCACCCACTCTTCTAATGTTGGGTGTATGTATATCTAATGTTTTCCATTCACATCAGTCTATTGATGGGAGGATATCTGGAAAATGCCCCTAAAACAGCTTGCAAACTCAGTCTGGGTTTGGGCTTTGGACCACAGCGCCTTCTGGATACAAAAGGGCTGTGATCGTTTCCTGAAATTTTAGGAAGGATCCAGTTTTTCCAGTTGCTTTGTAAATTACATAAGCATTGCATATAGCCAACTGAAATAAATATATAGACACTTTTTTTGTACCAATATCTAGCTCTGCGGGTAGCTATATACGGCTTCATTATTTGGCTGTTGAAGTCTACTCCTCCTGCATAAAGATTATAGTCGTAAACACAGAGGCTTTTAAACGAAACCAGATGTTGTGTTAATTTGGATTGTCGTGAATGGAAGACTGTTTGTCCTTCCACTTCACCGCGGGTAGTTCTTCGTTCCGCAAGCAGGCTTTCTCCCCCCTTTCTAATCGGGGTGTTAAGCCATTGGGGGAAGCCGCTTCGACTGGGTTGCATGTGCCACAGCAGCCAATTTCTTTAATGAACAAATATCTAAAGTGTCACGCTTGTGTAAAAGTTGTCCATGTTCCCCTTTCAGAACAAAGGTGACACCAAGTCCTATACTATCTTGCCACTGCTCCCATGTAGTCTGGGCATCCGGGGGGCACCAGCTTACTTTTTTTTTTTTTTTTTTTTTTTTTTTCATCGTAAATTCTAGAACATATATATAGCCTGTGGCCCTTTCACAGAGCTTATACAGTTTGACTCCATATCTGGCACCGCATCCTTTGGAAATATTGCTTAATTGAAAGCCTGCCAGTAAAATTTACAAAGGACCCGTCCATGCAGATGTTTTGTTGAGGTGTATACACAAGGATGACAGAGGATATTGTAATAAAAATGCATGTAATTGTAATTCTCATACCTATGCTTGGCCATTGCAGCAGAGAACATGGGCAAATGATGAATCGGGTCTGTGGGACAATACGACAGTAATTCATGTTTTTTGTAATGCCCATGTTAAGCGTTAGGCTCAAAAAAGTTTTATATTCAGAAAACGTGGTAGGTTTCCACTCAGGTGGCCTGGCAAGGTGTGCATTTGGGTTGGTGGTGATGTACTGTAGGGCATAAACATTAGTTTGGCCCACAATCAAATTGTAGATGTCTTCGGTGAACATTAAGTTTGCGGATTTCACCTAAACACTGGTTTGGGCTGTGAATGGGTTCATAACAGGTGCTGTTGAATCTGGGGTCAGCCAATTGGGGTTTGCAAACATCTCTCGAAGGCCATCTCTGGAAGGCTACTAGGGGTTTGTTGGCTGCAGTTGCATATCGCTACGAGTGTTAAGCCACCTTACCAGCTTGTACTGCACTGCTTGTGACCTCCACTTCACCATAGGGTATTGCAGTGCTGGTGTCTAAAAGGCCAGGATATACTAGGCCATTGGTGCTTGCCAGATCACCAAAAGGTAGTGCAGCTCTAGTACTGGCACTTTGCTGCATATAAGCATTATTTATTCTTTTCTAGCCCCTTATCTTGGGGTCAAGTATGCCCAGTTTTAGCAGGGACCTGTTTTCCATTTGTCTGAGCTAGCTGTCAGGGTGCCGCTGTTTTCTACAGGTTCGAGATGGATTTTGACAGTGAGGTCTTTTGCTCTCATCGGTCATGCTCAAAATTCTGTGGGCCTCCGCACTACCTTTTTTAGGACTTTTTCGGTGTTAAATTTACAGGTATCTAGTGGTGACAATGGGAAAAAGAGCTCTTGGCTAGCATTTAGACTGCTTACGATCTAGAAATAGCATTATCCACTAGTGCTAGGAGAAATTGGGCCTCATCTTCTAACACTGCAGTTTTGTGTACAGTGTATCAGAGGTGGCAGTGATCAGAAAAATTATACTGACACTGCACTTGTTTGGGAGTTGGGGGCGGCTATATGCGAGTGCTGGCAGTGATTGTAGCTGATCCTGCTAACGCTGCATTTTTGGGGACGCTATACTAATGGGGAAACTAGTATAGTTCTGATTGCTATCATACTAATGCATTCAGACACTATACTAGAAATGGTGGCGATCAGTGACTTTTATATTGTGACTGCGATAGTGTGGCACTGATCTAGCACTAACTGACCCTGGCTGGGAGGGGTGCTAACTAACCCTGACGCTATTTGACGCTAGTGGACGAAACATGTTGGTGTTTTTGCCTCCGCACACCCCCATTAATGCTCAAACTAAATCCCTTGGCCCTCCTCCCCCACCGGCCACTGTACCCACAACTACAAGCCGCTGAGCACCGGCTCCACCTAGTGGGAGGAAGCGTGGGGTCTGCTACTGAGCCAGTGAGAAGTTGAGGCTCACATCTATGCACCCGAGGCCCTGATACCTCCACCACTCTCTATCTGGCTATTTGTTGCCCAGCTGACAGACGCACCCAGCAACAGTGACAGATCCGTTGACAGCGCCTGCAGCTATATCTCGGTCTAAGTGGGCTGTACAGTGAGCCAGCATACACCCTGTGATCCAACTGGGACACCCTTGCAACCCCCGGAGGCCCCCCACAGTACCCACAACTGTAACATGACAAAATGTGGAAAATGTCAAGGGGTATGAATACTTTATCAAGGCACTGTAATCTACACAATTCAGTCTTCAACACATTTATTGTACTTTTTACTCAGATTTTGGCTTGCCACTACTGTCCTTATTAGCTATTCCTGGGAGGTGATACACACTATAGGGTATTGATGAGTCAGTGGTTAAGGATGGTTCTGACTCGTACATCCACATGATGTGGTTACCAATTAATGTCTTTGGAGGGTTATTTGTTGTGGGGACGTTGACTTTTTACTTGGTGATGGATGTGGTTCTTTATGCATTAACACTAACTTTTTAATGTGATTATTAATAAAGTTTACTATTTTTGATTAAACCTGGTCTATTCTGTGATAGTCCCCATAGTTAACCACTGCTGCAGAGGGTGGACACGCTTGTCTACCTGCAGAGACAGAAGAACTACAGTCAATCCTTACAAGCATGAATTTCTGATTATGCTTTCAGTGGTAGCCTTGCACCAGGCACTGGTCTGAGTTTTCTGTAGTCTGCTGGGCTACCACCACCGAGTATGCTCTCCATTATATTGCATTTCTAACCTAAAGTAACTATACAATCATCCACATATAATATGGTGAGCCACCAAAGGAATTAGGTATATTTCTCAGTTAACTCATAATAGTACCTTTTGCCACATTTCAAAATCGACAAGAAAAAAACAGCTTACACATGGCATTCTTTACCCCTTTAATGCACAATGGTCACTAAGGTGGACAGCTATTTAAAAGCGGTTTTCTTGTATATGCATGGGTTCTAATTGTATAGTTGCATATCATCCATTACAGTGGACTCTAGTGTGTCACCCCATACTCTTCCACCCACTGGAAAGCCATTGTAAGTGCAAGAAAAATTTCTCCAAACCAAGATGGCGTACAAAGTCGGAAAGGCTGAACAGCTTAGGAATATCTTGCCAGTACTTCTATAGGAGGGGACCATTGGAGGAAAAAAAAAATGTTAACCCCTAAAGAAACATACTGTATTGTAACTATATTTTACTATTTTACTGTGTCCTATCTTAGGTGGAAATTACAATGAATCATGTGTCGACTAAACTGGAATAAATGCTTTACTGGATATATTTCAGCTACAGTTCATACAATTACTGAGACAGTTTTTTTTTTAATACACTTAAAATGCACTTTTGTTGCCTGTAAATCGATGTATTTCTGCCATCAGAATGCAATTTGCAGTTTTTGTAACAAAAACATACCGTATTTATCGGCGTATAACACGCACCGGCGTATAACACGCACCTCAATTTAGGAGGGAATTTTAAGGAAAAAAAACTTTTAGGAGGGAAGTTGAAGGGAAAAAAACTTACATTTAAATGCCCATCATTGCAGCCTTCTCAGTGCAGCCTTGCCCCAGTGCAGCCTTGCCAGTGCAGCCTTGCCAGTGTAGCCATGTCAGTGCAGCCATGTCAGTGCAGCCATGTCAGTGCAGCCATGTCAGTGCAGCCATGTCAGTGCAGCCTTGTCAGTGCAGCCTTGTCAGTGCAGCCTTGTCAGTGCAGCCTTGTCAGTGCAGCCTTGTCAGTGCAGCCTTGTCAGTGCAGCCATGTCAGTGCAGCCTTCCCCAGTGTCCAGTCCAGCCTTGCCCCAGTGCAGTCTTGCTGAAGCCTCTGAGCTTCAAAATCGCCGACCGCGATTTGAAAATGGCGCCGCCGGCGCCGAAATACACAGAGCCGGTCCTCGGCTCTTCTCGGCGGCTCTCGTTTACTTTCGGTTCCACTCGGACGGTGAGCGGAGCTATCCGAAACTAGCCGAGTATACTCGGCTAGGTTCGGGCGGCGCTCGAGTGAAACCGAAAGCCGCCGAGAAGAGCCGAGGACTGGCACTGTGTATTTCGGCGCCGGCGGCGCCATTTTCAAATCGCGGTCAGCGATTTTTTAGTTCTGACAGGTCAGGATCGCAGGGGATCGGCATATAACACGCACCCGCGATTTTCCCCTGATTTTAAGGGGAAAAAAGTGCGTGTTATATGCCGATAAATACGGTAATTTTGTGCAGATAAGTTCCATTATGTGAGTAAGGCCTCATGCATACTGGATGTTTTGCTTCTTCCTGGCAGCAGCGTTTTGGCTTCAAAAAAATGCTTGACGCTTGTAAACACGTGTAACGTGGCGCATCAAGTGTTTTGGGCATTAATTTATTTTTTATCAGAATGTATTCTGGTCTTTGACATGAATTGACTCTCGAGACCTAAATGTGCCTAGCATTACCACGCGCTAACACGCATGTACACATGTCGAGCATTTTTTTGTGCCAAAGAGCAGCTGCTCCTGGATGTGCCGACAGTGGGCTTTCTTCCGCCTCTAAATGCCTCTGCCTCTAAACTCCTCTAGACGTTTATGTGTGCATGGACACATAGACTAACATGCAGAGGCGTCTTAGACGCAAAAAAAAATTGGCAGACGCCCTTAGACGCAACATTAAAAACATCCCATGTGTGGCACTCTAACTATTGTGATAGTTATGTTCGCATTATATTTTCTTTACTTCTTTATGTCTTGTAGGCCGTGTTGGCCAAGATATGTTTCTAGTTTCAGGGATTTTCAGAATGTATCTTGTATTTTCTTATGTCAAAACCAATAACTACATTGGAAAAGAAAAACATCCCATGTGAATGAGGCCTAATAGTTCACGTGCAGAGCGTGTTAGAAAGCCCTAAAGAATAATGAAGCAAATACCATCTGAATTGTTTCTTCAGTTCAAACCTCAAACGCATGCTGTCCACTCAAGTGGACATGTGGAGAACGCCCAAAGAGTAATAAAAACCGATAACCCCCGCTTGCTGTCACTAGATACAGCAGATTGGCGAGACACTGTTGGAGTGGGAACATATTATGTGTTCTACCCTAAAAATGGCTGGAACGCTGCCCAAAGACCTGCTCCAAAAAAACAAAACAAAAAAAAAAAATGGCTGGAACATTTAACGTGTTCCCAAAGGTGACCTTATCTTTTAAAACCGAGCATTGGCTTTTTGCACATTCTTAACAAAATGGTTAATTGTACACTATGGATATGACCTTTTGCAGCTGTTTTATTTATATTATTTTTCTTTTGTCTCCAGAACAAAAGGCTGGGAGCTTTGAACAAGTTCAAGGCAAAATCTCGTTCAGTTCTCCTTGCCACTGATGTTGCAAGTCGTGGTCTTGATATTCCACATGTGGATGTTGTGATAAATTTCGACATTCCGACCCACTCTAAGGTGAGTTTAACCACTTTAGCCCCGGAAGATTTGGCTGCTCAATGACCAGGCCATTTTTTGCGATGTGTATTCTTCTACATATTTTTGGTAATAAAAATCGCAATACATGTATATTGATTGGTTTGCGCAAATGTTTTAGCATCTACAAAATAGGGGATAGATTTATGGCATTTTTATTTATTTATTTATTTTTTACAAGTAATGTCCGTGATCTGCGAATTTTATCGAGACTGCGATATTGCACCGGACAAATTGGACACTTATGACACAAATTGGACACTTATGACACATTTTTGGGGCTGATGACAATTATACAGTGATCAGTGCTATAAAAATGCACTGATTACTGTATAAATGTCACTGGCAGGGAAGGGGTTAACACGAGGGGCGCTCAAGGGGTTAACTGTGTTCCTTAGGTGTGTTCTAACTGTAGGGGGGATGGGACTGTTTAGGAGGAGAGAGAGATCGGTGTTCATACTTATGAACACACAATCTGTCTCTACTCCCCTGAAAGAACCGGGGAGTAGAGTAGCCCACCTTTGGATAAGAAATTCCATGATATACTGGTTATTAGTGGCTAATTTAATTGCAATGATAAATTGTAAATACAATATGTATTTGGAATAGTGGGATTCTGTAATCTTCACAAGTGACCCTTTATTGGTCAAATATTAAATTGTTGCTTATGTGGTCTTAAATGATACTGACGTGTTTTGGAGGTGTGATCTTAAACTTACATAGTTGGTAAGGTTGAATAAAGACAATAGTCCATCCAGTCCAACCTGTTTTGGTGTGTGTGTGTGTGTGTGTGTTCGTGTAGATAATCATTTCCCATATCCCTGTATATTGTGTTCGATAAAATGCACGTCCAAGAGTCTTTTGAAACTATCAATACTTCCTGTTGACAACACTGGTTGTGAAAGAGTTCCACATCCTTAACTGCCCTGACAGTGAAAAACCCCCTACGCACCTTAAGGTTAAACTGCTTCTCTTCCAATCTCATCGTGTGGCCATGCGTCCTCTTTACAGAGGCTGAATAGTTTCCTACCTACACAGGGATTACCATTGAGATATTTGTATATCGGGGGGCGCATGCGTGAGGCTCGACATGGCAGACGCTTCTCTGTAGAGCTCCGCACTCCCCGCTGCATATACGGGACCCGAACAGTCAACTGAACCGTCTCTTCAGCCTCATTTTTCCAGAGATCGCCTCCCCGATCACCAGTGTACCCTCCAGTATGGTCCTAACAGGGCATCGAGGCAAAACAAAGCCAAAACCTATCAAAGAGCTAGCCCTTGCCTCCTCCAAGATGGCGGCGAAGGCCCGGGCCCTGACAGAACAATCTGCACCCTCTCCCTCTCTGACATAGCAGACAGCGATGACGAAAACGAAATGGAATCTAATCCTGGTGGTTCCCCTCTCCTCCCACAGTCAGGTATGTCTCAATCTGACTTTCTCAGACTCATGGAGACAATGCTCCATAAGGCCCTAAAGACAACCTCAGACCAGATCACTAACAGTCTGACACGTGAAATCCGTGAGCTGAGTCAACGCACGGCAGATCTAGAAACTAGGGTTGACGATATGGAACTAACTTTACAGGAACAGGCTCAGGAGCAAATAGCCCTCCGTGAGGAGAACTCCATGCTACTTTCTCGCCTGGAAGACGCAGAGAATCGCTCTCGCAGATCCAACCTACGCCTCCGTGGTATACCGGAGACGATTGATGATCTACAATCATTTACCACTGCATAGTTCCAGGAACTTGCACCCCCCATGCCTGTCGAGCACCTTGAGTTTGATAGGATCCACAGGGCGCTTGCCAGGCGGATGGACCACCACGGGACATTATTGTCAAGCTGCATTTTTTCCGCACGAAGGAACAGCTACTAACAGCAGCCCGCAACAAGAACTCCCTTCAGTTCCAGAACCACACATATCAGTTGTTCTCTGATCTGGCACCCCTCACCATTGCAAAGCGCTGCGCCATGAAACCCCAACTGCAAATTTTATTACAACACCAGCTTAAGTATACATGGCGGTTCCCATTTGCCCTGCAGTTCTCCTATCAAGGACAACAGCACTCTTGCACCACGGCAGATTCGCTACAACGGCTGTTGGAATCGTTTCACCTGACCCCTCCGGTCCACCAGTCGGAAACATTGCTTCCTCGCACACCGGCCCGTTCAGCCTCCCACCCGTACACCACGACCCCGAAATGAGGCTATCCTGACCCTACTTCAATCCGGAAAGGAACCCCAGCTCGATCACTTGGAAACAGCCATCTCAGCCCGAAATCTCAAGCTCTTCGTTGAGCATACAAAAGCTGTCTTATTCTTATTCCCTTTCTTGCATGCAGGTTCTCAGTTGCACCCACGGAAACTGACTAAGTTCTAAGTGCACCAGGAGGACTTTCCTACGACCGAGACCTGTTAGACGCCTTACAGCCGGTTATGTTCTCTCAACGCCCTGGATGTTAATCTTCAGGGCCCTTTCAGGTTCAGTTGTTTTATTGTTTTGTAAACTAAATTATACCATTTTAAGTTGTATACTGTTACTCAAATTTATGCAGGTCTTTATTTAGCAAGCCTGACTAACCCCGCAACCTTGCCATTCCCACCCTTAGTCTTTAGCAGTTTAGTATTGTTACCGTTTATATCTTTAGGCATGATACTCATTCAGACCCAGTATACCTCACTAAATCCCTTCAGATTACTCCCCCATCCCCTTCCCACCTCTCCTCCTCCCTTCACCCCTCCTCCCTCCCCTCCCTCTCCACCCTCCCCTCCCTCTCCCCCCTCCCCTCCCTCTCCACCCTCCCCTCCCTCTCCCCCCTCCCCTCCCTCTCCCCCCTCCCCTCCCTCTCCAATTACCCACCCCCTCTCCCTCCTACCCCCTTTTCCACTCCCTTATTACCCACCCACATTTCATCTTTTCATCGGAATGGCACCAAGAGGACACCTATTTATGCAGTTTTCTGTTTTATAAACGTAATTCTACTCAATTTTTTGCTGTTATTCGATACACCTTTGATATTTGCAGCGTTAAACGTATTAAATTGATCTTATTATCCCCATTTGCAGCAGGGAGCAGTCACTGCTCCCCCCCTCTACGGCACACCCGCTGTCTGACTAGCCAGCTGGTCGCAGGGTTGGTGCGCTACTTGGTCGGGCATTACTGACCCATTGACTCCCCACTATGAAGATGTCTCAGTACTTTGCCCTACACCTCTTGTTCACCCCTCCCCTCTTCTCTCACTTTTCTTCCTCTTACTCTACACTATTACTCTTTTTTCTTCTCTCTGGTCGGTTGGCTCACATGGGCCTCGGGTCCCCTAATAACATCTCCCCATGCACCCATAAATGGCCCCGTTGAATGTATTAACTTTAAACGTTAAGGGACTTAATTCTCCACATAAACAGGTGAAGGCCTTTCAAACGTTTACATCTCTAAAAGCCAGTGTAATAGCCCTCCAGGAAACCCATTTCTCCACACGTAGCACCCTGAGCTTTTTTAGCTCTAAATACCCACAGGTATTTACCGCTTCTGTGGGAACAAAACATAGAGTGGTTTTGCTGGCCTTCCATCACTCCATGCCACTCACCCTATTGTCTAAAATAAAAGACCCAGAAGGTCGGTACCTAATTCTAGTGGTTTTGTTGCAGGATGTTGCAACAACTTTTGTCTCCTATTATGCCCCCAATACAAATCCAAACCCCTTTTTTTCACACTTACTGCAGGTAGTAAAGACACATTGTAAGGGAACCTTGTTCCTGTGTGGCGACTCCAACTCGCTACTTCAGCCACACATGGATAAGTCACCCTATACTCCAGAGCATTACACCCCCTCTACACAATTTCGCTGACAATTACAAAAGGCCACCCTCCTAGATACATGGAGAGAATGCAACCCCACAAAGAAAAATTATACATTTTACTCACACCCCCATAATTCCTTCTCCAGGATTGATCATATCTTTATTCCTATAGCATCCGCACCACTCCTACTTCATTCCCATATCCAACCAATTACATGGACGAATCACTGTGCTGTGGTCACCACGGTATCATCCTTGATACCACAAGCCACCAATAGATCATGGTGCATGAATGACACACTTAACCAACCAGTCGTACTGTCTGGATATCCAAATCGCCCTCAGACTACCTTACACACAATGCTACCCCGGACATCTCCCCCATCTTGCTTTGGGAGGCACATAAACCAGTGATAAGAGGCACATGTATCTCAGTTGCATCACATCTCAAGAGAGATAGAATCCTTAAGCTGCAGCAGCTTGAGTCAGACTTCCATAATAGCTTTCTCCAATTTCAATCCTCTCCTACCGATGCACATTAAATCATTTTAGAAAAAACTAAACTTGAACTAGATATGCTTCTATCCGAATTGGCTGATAAAACTATTCGTAGATCCAATCACACGATTTACACTAAAGCTAATAAACCAGATACCTTCCTAGCTTTACGCCTTCGTAGGCCGGATCGTGTTCATGTTCCCATTAGACTCAGATTGGCTAAAGACACGGTTACTAGTAACCCGATCAAGGTACTCTCAGTTCCGTAAACAGTTGGCGAACCTATATGAGGCAAAGGCTGCATTTCCTTTGCGTCAGGCAGAGAAGCTTTTTCTTAACCTGCCAATCCCTACACTATCAGACACCAATCGTGAGTCTATGGAAAGTACGATCACAGTCGAGGAAGTTATATCAGCCATCAAGACACTTAAACCCCACAAACGTCTGGGCCCGGACGGCCTCCCCAGTCTCTATTATAAAAAGTTTACAACCGAGCTAGCCCCCTTTCTCACTAATTCTTTTAATGCTTTGCTCAGACAGGACTCCTTTGGTCGAGACACATTGACGGCGCTCATATCTATGATTCCAAAACCAAATGCTGATAATACATTGTGATCTAATTATAGACCAATATCTTTTAAATGTGGATATAAAGATCCTGGCCAAAATTTTAGCTTTACGCCTTAATCCGATTATTGGATGATTGATACATAAAGATCAATGAGGTTTTATACCTAAACGGCAAGCCAGTGATAATGTTAGACGTGTAGTCCTTCTGCAACACTTAGCCCGTTCTCGCAAAATAACAATGCATCTCCTTTCCCTAGATATAAGGAAGGCTTTCGACAGTCTCCTGGCCCTATCTGTTTTACATCCTCCAACGCAGGGACTTCGGCCCGCAATTTCTTGGTTGGATCAGAGCCCTATATACCCACCCACAAGCATACGTACAATACTCTGGGTTTCGCTCAGAACCTTTTCCCATCTCACGAGGAACAAGACAAGGCTGCCCCCTATCCCCCCTACTTTTTGCTCTCGTGATCGAACCCTTAGCGGCCCTGATCAGAGCGAACCCTGATATCCGAGGTCTAGAGGTAGCTTCAACCACACACAAATTGTGTCTCTTTGCCGATGATGCACTATTGTTTGTTACGTCAACTCACACTACCCTACCTAAACTTATGAATACCTTAGATAAGTTTGCTTTGGTCTCCGGGTTGGAAGTTAACCAAACGAAATCCAAAGCCCTCAATGTGTGTCTTCCACAGGCTGATCTCGAGCTGCTCCAACAAAACTTCCCTTTTCACTGGTCCTCCTCATCATTACCCTACCTGGGATTTAAATTGACTAGTGATCCATCTAACCTGTTCCAATCTAATTATCTCCCAATGCTAACCCAGCTATCTTCCCTACTTAACGTTTGACAGCCCTTATGTGTCTCCTGGCTAGGACGTGTTGCAGCTGTGAAAATGTCTTTGTTGCCAAAACTACTGTATCTATATAGATTTCTCCCGATTGCGATCCCCCCTTACTACCATAGGTCATACAAAGCCAAGTCTTCAAGTATATTTGGGGCCCTACTAAACCCAGAGTTGCTAGGCCGGTTTTACTTCGTAACAAGCTGAGTGGAGGCCTTGGTATACCCAACTTTCTACAATACTACCACGCGGCCCGACTGGCCCAGTCCATACTATATCATTCTAAGTCCGAAACACCTCTTAAAGTGTTAAACACCTCTTAAAGCTATTGATCTTCACCCAATCACTGTAACCAACTTGCTATGGCTGCCCCCTACGGCACGTAGCCCTATAATCAACCCAGTAACGCAACACACTCTTAAACTCTGGGACAAGTTGAGGATCCCCTTCAGATTGATCTCTCCGCACTCTCCACTCCTATCCTTTCTCGGTCACCCTCTTTTCTACCCGGCGTACACCGAACCAGCCTCATTCCAAGCCTGGGCCCAGGCGGGTCTGACTCGCATATGTGATTTAATTAGTAGCAATACTTTAAAATCATTTCCAGCTATTCAATCGCAAGCACATTTACCACACAGAGAGTGCTTCCGTTACCTTCAAATTGTATACTTCGCTCAAACGACTATAAAATCTAGCTCTGGACTAGATAATCTAACCGAATTTGAGAATATGTGCGACTCGGACCCGCATGCCCCAGGTATTTATTTCTCGCCTCTATACCCATCTCACGTCACCACCCTGGTCCCTCCCCACCTATGCTCAGCGATGGTCTAGAGACTTAAACATTGATCTAGAGGTGGAAGACTGGACAACCATTTGGACCAACACAAAAAATTAATCCCAAAATGTTGTAGCCTCAGAAGCAAACTATAAAGTGCTAATGCGATGGTATCTAGTCCCAACCAGAATCTCTAAATTTCTGCCCGAGTATCCCCCGAATTGTTTTGGGGGTTGCAAGGACAGAGGCACGCACATGCACATCTGATGGACGTGCCCACTTGTGCAGCGTTTCTGGGCGACAATATTCCAAATGGCCTCTACTCTCCACCAAATAACCATGGCCCCAAACCCAACTATAGCCCTGCTTAATTTTATTCCGTAAGACTACACCAGAGCACAACTACGTCTCCTCCTTCACCTATTCACCGCAGCCAAGCAAACGATTGCTAAGGCCTGGAAGACACCCACACTCAATATAGCTGAACTGAAAAATAGGATCACCCAGGCAATGATACATAGCGAGATTGAAGCGACAAACCTAGAAAAGGCCCCCCAGCAGTTTAAAATCTGGCAACCATGGATAGAGCATTTTTTGCCCATTGATATAGACAAACGCCTTTTAGAACCCTGAGACCATTATAAATACCATCGACAATTATTGAAATTGCACCTGTGCCGTGTGGCCCGACCGACCTATCCCCCCTTTCAGCTATCCCTCACTTCTTCCTTTCTGATCCCTTCTACCCTGCTCTCCTTTCTCCCCCTCTATACCCCCCCCCTTTTTTTACCTTCAATAACCATTGGTATTGTACTCTGTCTCTGGAGATGGTCTTGGCTGCTTTTGTGCCCGACTCCAAATGAATAGCCTCCAACAGCCCTCTATAACTAACTTAGGGACCTTGCTCCCTCTTAATATTTACATTGTCGGCTAGTACTGGACCCTGTGTTATCTGACAGAGTGCCCACTTGTTGAAACCCTAATTGTATTATACCACCGTTATATTGTTTTGTCGAGATGCACATTGTTTTATGTACACGCAATACCTTGCACTGAAATGCTTGTAACAGATGCTTGTTAATTACCAATAAAATATTCGAAAAGAGATATTTGTATATCGCTAGCATATCTCCTCTCGAGTGTCTCTTCTCTGGGAGAATAAATTTAGTGCTTATAGTCATTCCTCATATTTAAAGTCCTCCAGCCCCCTTATTAATTTTGTTGCCCTTCCCTGAACTCTCTCCAGCACATCCTTTCTGAGGATTGGTGACCAGAATTGGACAGAATACTCCCAGATGTGGCCGAACCAGAGTTTTATAAATTTTATTGTTAGCAGAGCAAGTGTTCAGAAGTGTTTATCTGGCCTTCCTTGGGGATCCATGGGAATCTGAGTGGAGTCAGAGAATGTCAGTGAAAGTTGGTGCCAGTGTGGGATGCAGCCTTACGCTGATGAGCAGGAATCGAGACCGCATCCTGAGCCACAATGCTTGTAACATTGGGATGTAAAATCCTGATATTCCATCAGAGATCATATGCGCCTTTAGCCAAAAAATAGTTCTGTTTTAGTTACAGAAGTTGCAGTGCAGTGTACCTGAGCAGCATGACTGAGAGATCTGGGTACAGCAGGGGTAAAAAAATGTCCAGTTGTTCATCGTGCAGTGCAAGGAAATGGGTCCAATGCAGGGCAAGGATGGAGGTCCAGTTATCCAGGGAAGATTTGGAGGAGAATCAGCAGCAACCTAGGGCAGATTGTGAGACAGGGAGCAGTCACTTATGGAGAACCAATCACAGAGAACAAAGACCAGAGACATCAATCCAGGGATCTAAAAATCCGATAAATCTATCCTAGTAGTTTGAATTTCAGGAATTTTGGGGGGTGTCCAAGATGGTGCAGAGAGCGGTCGCTTGTTAACTGCGCTCCTCTCTCCGGCGGTATTATCCTGAGCAAATCCTGGTGTAAACGGCTCGTCTTGCACATACTTTTCAGTGGCTACTTGGGGAGAGGCTCGGGCGATGCCCGCAGGCAGAAAAGCAGGGACAAAATCGAACGCTGCCACCCCTGTAAGCACCCGACACACGTCGCGGCCTACCCCCCATGAGGCGTCCCACATGGAAACTCAGACGGACCCGCCGCCTGCCGGTGCTATAGAGGCGGGCTCGGCGGCGTTTGAGGCCCTCATGACGCCAATCTCCACCTGTCAGGCTGCTCTGACTACTAAAATAGAGCATGTTCAGACAGAGACGGCGCTCATCCGTAGAGACATGGATAAGTTTCAGGAACGAGTGATGGAAGTGGAGAGAAGGGTCTCAGATACGGAGGACGCCCTGAGGGAACAACACCCGGACATCCGAGCTCTACAACTAAAGGTAAAGCACCTGGAAAACAGAGCGGAAGACGCCGAGAACCGCAACAGACGTTACAACCTGCGGGTTCTTGGCCTCCCAGAGGGAGCAGAGGGAGAAGATCCGGTGGGATTCATGGAGGGCCTACTACCAACCTTGCTTCCCCGGGCAAAGTTTTCTCCACATTTCTCTATTGAGAGAGCTCACCGCATCCCAGCTACCAGAGGGCCCCCGGGGAATCCACCTCGCACATTTATATTTAAGCTGCTACACTACCGGGATCGGGATACTGTGCTGAGGGCAGCTCGTCTGCAGGGAGAGCTAAAATTTGCAAACGTGAAACTTCTTATATTCCCTGATTACACAGTGGAGACTCAGCGCCAGAGAAAAGCATTTGATCATGTACGCGGAATGCTACGCCAGAAAGGTTTAAAATAAAGCATGCTTTTCCCCGCGAAGTTACGCATTCAAGATGGGGAACGTGTCCAGTTTTTCACCTCGCCAAGAGATGCCGCGGCGTGGGTCAAGTCGCTCCCTAACTGAGCCGTAATGTGGTATGTTGTAACTTTTGTTTCCTGGTGTATTGCTGGTCTGCAATCCCTGCTCCCAACCCTGAACTTGGTAACTAGCCTCATGTAAGAGGGAGTCTACACGTTGCAGTGAACTAAAAAGCGTGGCTCTGGTGATTGTATGGCGGGCGCACACCCCTCCCCCCTCCTCCTGCATTCCTACACTGGAGAAATGTGGCTTGAGATTGCATCCCCATCAGGACACGTTTTCTAACTGACCCTCCGGGTAGGCAAGATTGCTCACCCCTGTTCCTTGAGGAGGGGGGGGGGGGGGAGGGGGAGTCGGTAGCAGCAGCTTCCCCTGCTATCTCTATGAAGGCATGCTCCTGCCATGGATTCTAGCTTCGTAGGAAACCGTTGAGACGCTAGGGGGGAAGCGTCAGGCACTGCCTCTGAAATCTATCCCATAGTTGCTTCCACTCCTTACTAACAGACACATCATATACCCACCCTCGAGGTTGGGAGGCCATGCATACCGACGAACTTGACTATCCTGTGTGCAAGCTTGAGGGTCGGTGGGAAGCCTGAGTTTATTATGAAGACACTGCAGACCAGGAACTTTAGCCAGATTCAGCAGTACAAATCTGGGGGGAGATTTTTGACTTTGTTTTTCCAGCTTGTCGTTTAGTTTGGTTTACCAAGACCCCCAGGTTTGAAGTATGAGCCCCCGGGGATCCGGGTGATTTACACAAGTTATTCTTCCGTTTTTATTTTTTGCCGGACTGTTCTATGCACATCGGTTAAAGAGGAGGTGCGCCTTTTGCACATTGCCCTCAAGTTGAGCTAGCTAGCTCTTTTTTTTTTTTTCTTGGGGAGAGATGCCCTTCTGCTGCATTGGGGGATGGGCGGGGTGGGGGGGAGGGTTCACTGGTTATTTCGGTCTGTCGTTGCAGGCCCTGTGCTGCCTTTATTGTTTATTTGTTTTTCTTTTTTTCTCTTTATGGTATAAGACAGTACTGATGATAATTGCTAATGTCACAGAACTATTGTTTTCAAACTCCCTTATGGATCTTGGTGGGTCTGAGGGCCAGATCGGGGACTGCTTCTTGCATATTAGTCACCCTAACTTACTCACTAGTCATTTAGATGTCTTCTCTTAAGATAATCTCCTGGAACACCAGAGGACTTAACTCACCTATTAAAAGGTCATTGGTATTCCAATTTGTCAAGTCCTATCAACCTCACATCTGTGTGTTCCAGGAGACGCATTTGATTGGAAAGAAGACGCTGTCCCTTAAAAAGCCGTGGGTGGGATACCACTACCATTTGACCTACTCCACTTTTTCCAGAGGGGTAAGCATTCTAATCCTCAAATCACTCCCTTTTAGGCTCCTCGATCTGGCTCTGGACCCTAATGGTAGGTTTGTGGTGATTCATGCACTGATCCACCATACTCCCTGGGTAATAGCAGGCCTTTACCTTCCTCCTCCAGGCTGACACATATGGCCTTGTTGATCTGTGGAGATGGAAATTTCCTCAGGATAGAGCATTTACATGCCACTCTGCCTCTCATAAAACCTTCTCCCGCATTGACCTTGTCTATGCGTGTAGTCCGGTTCTTCCCAAGGTTCGTGATGTTAGGATCCTTCCCCGAGGTATTTCGGACCACGCTCCACTCCTACTGGAGTTAGGTCTCTCGCTGGCTCCCTCAGACAGACTTTGGAGACTGTCAAGGTATTGGGTCTCGGATATGGAGGTGGAGCCGAAATACAAAGAGGAACTGGACTCGTTCTGGGGGATAAATGCGGGTACAGCCTCGGCCTCCTCCGTATGAGACACTTTTAATGCATTTTCTAGGGGACAATACCAAAAAATAATAACCAAGGTCCGTCGGGCACGTAGGGAGGAACTCACTAACCTAGAATTCGAGACGACAAGGCAGGAAGCATTATATATTAGGTCCTCGAGTCCACAGTCCTATGCCAGGCTGCAGTCTCTTTTGCGCGACACTCTCCTGTTAAGGACATCTCTGACGCAGAAGAGGCTCCTCCATCAAACACAAAGAATATTCGAGCAAGGGGAAAAAACAGGTCACCTTTTAGCCTGGCTCTCTAAGGAGCAGACGGTGGTAATGTCTATAGGACAGATTCGGGCGGCAGGTAATTCACTGCTGTCCTCCCCAGCCGAAATTAACCGGGAATTCACCTCCTTTTATCAATCACTATATAGCTCTAGGGTGTCTTATGAAATGGAGGAACTTGTATAGTACCTGGACAGGGTAGACATCCCGACTCTCACCCCAACATATGCTGCCAAGCTGGATGGCCCCATTAAAGTTGCGGAAATACACAAGGCCCTGAAAATGATGCAAACAGGCAAAACACCGGGACCGGACGGTTTCCTGGTAGAGTTTTACAAACTCTATGCCGAACAACTTGCCCCTAAACTTCAAACACTATTTGCCAAATCCATGAAGGAAGCACACCTTCCAGACTCCATGCATGAGGCGGTAATAATTGTTATCCCCAAGCCCGGAAAAGACCCTATCCTTTGTTCATCCTTCCGTCCCATATCTCTACTTAATGTAGACACAAAAATTCTTGCAAAAATTTTGGCAAACAGACTAAATTCGGTCATTACAGCCCTAGTTCACCCTGACCAGACGGGATTTATGCCTGGGAGGGGGACAGACATAAATATCCGACGCTTACACACACATTTAGCAATAACCCCCTCGGATGGGCAGGGAGTGGTGGCCTCACTCGACGCTGAGAAGGCCTTCGACTCGGTCGAGTGGGGCTACCTTTGGGAGGTCCTTGGCAGATTTGGGTTCGGACCCAAATTTTTAACGTGGCTCAAACTGCTTTACTCCCACCCAACTGCTAGAATCCGCACTAATGGGACGCTTTCCGGGGCGTTCACGCTAGGGAGAGGTACGAGACAAGGTTGTCCGTTGTCCCCGGCGCTGTAAGCCCTGGCATTGGAGCCCCTTGCAGCCCTTCTGCGGGCGGATGACTCGGTCAGAGGACTGCGTGTAGGCCCTCTGGTGGAGAAACTCTCATTGTACGCGGATGACTCCCTTTTGTACTTGGTGGATGCCCTAGCAATTATCGACAAATTTGGTTACTTTTCCGGAATCAAAATTAATTGGAATAAATCAGTCCTCTTCCCCCTGAACCCAACAATGCCCCTGCTAGACACTGGTACCCCTTTGCAGTGGACACAGGAACTCAAATATTTGGGAGTGAGAGTGGGTAGGGATTTGGCAGGCTACCTTGACAAGAATATCCTCCCCTTACTTTCTCAACTTCAACAGAAGTGTTC
Organism: Aquarana catesbeiana; assembly: GCF_042186555.1. Taxonomy (NCBI): domain Eukaryota; kingdom Metazoa; phylum Chordata; class Amphibia; order Anura; family Ranidae; genus Aquarana; species Aquarana catesbeiana. The sequence goes on from NC_133330.1 coordinate 126,648,338, forward strand.
TACCTGGAAGTCTCTCCCGCTGACCCCAGTAGGGAGGGGAAATCTCCTAAAAATACCTGCCAAAATTTTTATATTTTTTTTCGGCACACTCCTGTAACAATCCCTAAGTCATTCTTTCTGCGGTTGGAAAGTATAGTGGTCTCCTTCATCTGGGCAGGATTGTCCCCGAGAGTTGCAAAGCACATACTTCACCTTCCCTTATCTAGCGGTGGCTTGGCATTACCCAATTTCCTGATGTACTATTGGGCTGCTGTTCTAGTAACGGGGAGGTGGTGGTTCGCGCAACCCCAACTTAACCCAGCAGTCACCCTTGAGGCAGCTATCTTTGGCTCCTACGCAGCCTTGTCTAATCTACCGTATAGAGGAGTAAAGGCTAGTGCTGAGGTTACAGGTCCTATGAGGGCTACCATTCAGGTATGGAGATCTTCCAGAGCCGCCCTCCTGGGGGGATCCTCTATTTCCCCACATACCCCACTATGGGCGAATCCCATGCTCCCCCACCTTTTGACTATCCCCGATCCGGCAAGTTGGGCCAAAAAAGGGATTGTTAAATTAAAACAAGTTATCCGCAGGGAGGGTATAATTTCATTCCGAGAGGATGAGCCATGCGTTGCCACAAAACATTTTCTTTAGATATAGGCAGTTACACCACGCTCTTAGAGCACAGTTTCCCTCCCAGGTAACGCTCGAACCAGACCCGATTGAGCGTGTCCTAATTTCAGGAATGTTGGACAAGCCTCTTTCAACTCTATACATGTACCTCACAGTGGCACACGATGTTAAAACAAATAGGTGAATGGCAAAGTGGCAAGCTGATATCCCTTCTTTGGGGGAGGAGGAATGGGAGGAGTGCCTGACGGCTTTTATCCCCTCTATGATTGCAGCTAGAGACAGGTTTGTTCAACTAAAATTCCTCCACAGAGCGTATTACACGCCACAAAGGCTGGCTAACATCTACCCAGGGCTCAGCCCCAGTTGTAACAGATGCGGAGTAGAGGTGGGCTCCTTCTTTCATACAGTATGGTCATGCATTAAGCTACGCCCCTATTGGACCTCAGTGGCAGATACCTTAGGTAACATGTGTGGAATCAAAATCCCGCTTAACCCACTTACTATGCTACTGAGTCACTTAGAAGATATAGAGGGAGACCGCTATATTAAACTCTGCCTTACTTACTCCCTATTTTACGCTAGGAGAGAAATACTCCTTAGGTGGAAACAAAAAGAACCCCCATCTATAGCAGCTTGGCAAAAGTCGATCAATGGTGTTTTGCCTCTGTATAGGCTCACTTATGAAAGCAGGAACTGCCCACAGAAATATGACAAAATTTGGTCAAATTGGGTAAATGCATGTGGATGAGCATTGTCGTGGTTTATCGCCCTACTAGGCTGGCGAACACTTGTAATTTAGCTTGCATAACGAGTTGTGACCTAAATGATGTTAAATACCTAACTTTGATGTGACACGAGGAAGTTGGAAGGAAGAGGGTGAGAAGAGAAGACAGAGACAGGGAGGAGGGACAAAGGGGGAATAAAAATTACTTATCATTAAAGTGTGATGTGGTGGATGGTGTTTCCCCCCTCTCCCCCCCCCCCCGTCCTCCCCATACCCCCACTCCAGCCCCACACCCCCCCCCCCCCCCCATCCTCTCCTATTCCTGCCCCGCTCTCCGCATCTCCCCTTCCACCTCCTCCTTTTCTCTGCCAGAGAGCTGGGGACTAATCAATATCACACAGGGGGAGACTTTCTGACCCTCCTTTGTTCTGGTTTTCAGGTGAATGATTATGTGGTTACCTCACCCGTATTAGCGTATGTGAATCTCATAAGTTCCTTGGTTACTCGATAATATGATATATTAATAGTCAACACCCATATAAAGAAACAAAATGATATTATTGGAAAATTCTAAATTTGTATGTATCAACAATCCTATGTATGACTCCTTCTAAACCTGTACTGTCTTATTGTTCAATAAAACTTCTTTTCTGTTAAAAAAAAAAAAAAAAAAAAGAATTTCAGGAATTTAAGTCAGAATTTAAGAAAGTCAAAAAGTTGAAAAAAAAATAGTAATTGGTGTGAGGAGCGGCAGCCAAATGCGCCAGCATTCCCTTCACAACCAGAAGGAGAGCTAGGAGAGCTCCATTCACCTCAGAAGTGTATTATTTACCTGGGTAACGAGGGGTGTAAACATTGTAACTGGCCTTAATTTTTGTTTTCAGTAGAATGCAAGTAGTGTTGTTTTTATGTTTAAATAAGAAAATATTTGGTCAGCGAATCAGAAACCCCTTCCAGTTTTACTACACACTGCTTTTTTTTTTTTTTTTTCAACCCAGCAGAGCTGAAAGAAAAAAACAAAAAACTGACAGCTCAGGAGTAGCTGCAGTACCAACTATGTGATGTTAGTACAGTGATCTCCCCTGCTGTGTTATTGTGTTCTGACTGGGGGACTCCGCCCCCCCCCCACCAGAACACTCCCAGTCAGCATTCCCAGCCATTGGCTGAAAACGCTTATCGGGAGCCCACCGGCAGACCTTTTTTGGTCATGTTTTCGGCTTCTGTCAGACTGTCAAACACGGGACGAATGTCGGCTGGTTTTGAGCTGGCCGATGCCGCCCGACATTCGGCCCGTGCTTACTAGGCTTTACTGGTAGTAATCTGTATAGGAAGGGAATTTTAGCTGTTAAGAGGGATCATTGATCTTTAGGCATTGGTATGGAAGCACAGGTCTAAAAGACAGTATACATGTCCGGGATATTTTCTGCCCCCGCTGGCTACAATCCGGCCCTCCTAGAGTCTGAAGGATATTGAACTGGCCCTTTGTTTGAAAAGTTTGTAGACCCCTGTTATAGATCAATACAAAGTGGCACATAATTGTGAAGTGGAAGGAAAATGATAAATGGTTTTCAACATTTTTTTTCAAATATGTGAAAAGTGTGGCATGCATTTATATTCTTCCCCTTTTACTCTTACTCTTATACGCTGAACTAAAATCTAGTGGAACCAATTGCCTTCATAATAATGTAGATGGTGCACTTGCTCAGTTAACCACTTCAGCCCCGGAGGATTTGGCTGCTCAATGACCAGAGCACTTTTTACAATTTGGCACTGCACTGCTTTAACTGGTAATTACGCGGTCATGCAATGCTGTACCCAAACTAAATTTGCGTCCTTTTTTCCCACAAATAGCTTTCTTTTGATGGTATTTGATTGCCTCTGTGATTTTTTTTTTTTTTTTTTTTAAACGATATAAATGGAAAAAGACCGAAAATTTTGAAAAAAAATTATATTTTCTACTTTTTGTTATAAATTTTTTTAATAAACTCAATTTTAGTCATGCATTTACTGTATATACTCGAGTATAAGCCGAGATTTTCAGCCCTTTTTTTAGGTTGAAAGAGCCCCCTCGAGTTATATATAAAGTCACCGCCGTCTGCCTACCTGATCAGCGTGTCATGCAGACAGACGGCAGCCATTCCACTGTTGAAAAGCCGCGCCTCCTCCTTGTCTGTGATAGGCAGAACACTCAATTTCCCAGCAGTCAGTGTTCAGCCTATCATGGACATCCTCTCATCCTCGTCCGTGGTATGAGGATGAGAGGATGTTTGTGATAGGCTGAACACTGACTGCTGGGAAATTGATTGTTCTGCCTATCACAGACGAGGAGGAGGCGTGGCTTTTGAACACTGGAATGGCCGTCGAATGTTTTTATGACACGCTGATCAGTGGATGCAGAGCGGCACACGGAGGCTGCAGATTGGCACAGGAGGCATGCACGGGACACAAATTGGCACAGGAGGCATGCACAGGACACAGATTGGCACAGGAGGCATGCACAGGACACAGATTGGCACAGGAGGCATGCACGGGACACAAATTGGCACAGGAGGCATGCACAGGACACAGATTGGCACAGGAGGCATGCACAGGACACAGATTGGCACAGGAGGCATGCACAGGACACAGATTGGCACAGGAGGCATGCACAGGACACAGATTGGCACAGGAGGCATGCACAGGACACAGATTGGCACAGGAGGCATGCACAGGACACAGATTGGCACAGGAGGCATGCACAGGACACAGATTGGCACAGGAGGCATGCACAGGACACAGATTGGCACAGGAGGCATGCACAGGACACAGATTGGCACAGGAGGCATGCACAGGACACAGATTGGCACAGGAGGCATGCACAGGACACAGATTGGCACAGGAGGCATGCACAGGACACAGATTGGCACAGGAGGCATGCACAGGACACAGATTGGCACAGGAGGCATGCACAGGACACAGATTGGCACAGGAGGCATGCACAGGACACAAATTGGCACAGGAGGCATACACAGGACACAGATTGGCACAGGAGGCATGCACAGGACACAGATTGGCACAGGAGGCATGCACAGGACACAGATTGGCACAGGAGGCATGCACAGGACACAGATTGGCACAGGAGGCATGCACAGGACACAGATTGGCACAGGAGGCATGCACAGGACACAGGGAGGTATACACATGACACAGATTGGCACAGGAGGCATGCACAGGACACAGGGAGGTATACACATGACACAGTGAGGTAGGTAGATCTGCACAGGTAGTAGAGCTGCACAATTAATCGTCAAGAATCGTTATCGCGATCTTGACTAAAGTGTTTCACAATTTTTTCTATGCATTCTCTCTGCTCTTCTGAAGCCACAGCCCAAAAGAAAGGAAGAGAAAAACTGTGCAGTCTGCCAAGAATCAAAACATTCTTTATCAGTTGAACTTAAGTATAAACATTGTAACAATTTGTCAATGGAATAGACTTTGTGTATAAGTGAAAAAAGTTTAACCACTTAAACACTAAACTTTTTTTGACATTTGTTGGTTTCAAGTTAAAATCATTTTTTCTAAAAAAACAAAATGGTGATTGTTGCAATATTTTATGTCACACTGTATTTGCGCAGCGGTCTTTCAAATGCAATTTTTTTAGGTAAAAATTACTTTAATAAATAAAAAACACTAACCAGTAAAGTTAGCCCATTTTTTTTTTTTTTTTTTTTGTATAATGTGAAAGAATTTATGTCAAGAGAATCGTGATCTTTTTATTCTAAGCAAAAAAATTGTGATTTCTCATTTTGGCCAGAATCGTGCAGCTCTAACAGGTAGGCATACACAGGGAGGTATGCAATAGACAAAGGTAGGCATGCACAGGACACAGGGAGGTATGCAATAGACACATTGAGGTATGCAGCTGCAGATGGGCATTGTTGACCCTCTTTTCCACTTACAGTAGCTTCTGCATTTCTCACCCTCGGCTTATACTCAGGTCAATAAGTTTTCCCAGTTTTTTGTGGTAAATTAGGGGCCTCGGCTTATATTCAGATCGACCTATACTTGAGTATATACGGTAGGTCAAAATGTATTAAGCCACATGTCTTTGGTAAAAAAAATGTCAATAGGCGTATATTTATTGGTTTGCCTACAAACTAGGGTACATTTTCTGGATTTTACGCAGCTTTTAGTTTGACTACCTATCTATTTTCTTAAGGTGCTAAAATGGCAGGGCAGTGCAAACCCCCCCCCCCCCCCCCTCTCAAAAGACCCCATTTTGGAAAGTAGACACCCCAAGGAAATTGCTGAGAGGCATGTTGAGCCCATTGAATATTTTATTTTTTTTGTCGCAAGTGTTTTAAAAATGACAAAAAAAAAATTACAAAGTTGTCACTAAATGATATATTGCTCACACATACCATGGTTATATGTGGAATTACACCCCAAAATGCATTCTGCTGCTTCTCCTGATTATGGGGATGCCTCATGTGTGAGACTTTTTGGGAGCCTAGCCGCGTACAGGACCCCGAAAATCAAGCACCGCCTTCAGGATTTCTAAGGGTGTAAATTTTTTATTTAATTCCTCACTACCTATCAGTTTTTTAGGCCATAAAATGCCAAGATAGCACGATAGCACCCCCCCCCCCCCCCCCCCCCCCCCCCCCCCCCCCCCCCCCCCCCCCCCCCCCAAATTACCCCATTTTGGAAAGTAAATAGTTTTGAAAATTGCAAAATGAAAACATTTTTTTTCTTTTTCTTTTCAAAAATAAATGAGATCTGCAAAATACTCACCATGCCTCTTAGCAAATACCTTGGGGTGTCTACTTTCCAAAATGGAGGCATTTGGGGGGTTTTGTGCTATCTTGCTATCTTATCTTCAGTGCCTCCGAAACTGTGATAGGTAGTAAGTAAGTGAAATCACCATTTCACGCCCTTAGAAAGCCTGAAGGTGGTGATTGGTTTTTCGGGGTCCTGCACACGGCTAGGCTCCCAAAAAGTCTCACACTTGGTATCCCCGTACTCAGAAGAAGCAGCAGAATGCATTTTGGGGTGTAATTTCACAAGTGCCCGTGGCATGTTTGAGCAATAGATCATTTAGTGACAACTTTGTGCAAAAAAAAAAATTTGTAATTTTCCCGCAACTTGTGGCAAAATAAAATATTCCATAGACTCAACATGCCTCTCATCAAATAGCTTGGGGTGTCTACTTTCCAAAAAGGGGTCATTTGGGGGGTTTTGAACTGTCCTGGCATTTTATGCACAACATTTAGAAGCTTATGCCACACATCACCCATTCTTCTAACCACTTGACGACAAAGCCCTTTCTTACACTTTTTTTTGTTTACATGAAAAATATGATTTTTTTTGTAAGAAAAATACTTTGAACCCCCAAACATTATATATATTTTTTGAAGCAAAGGCCCTACAGATTATATAATGGGTGTTGGAATATTTTTTCACACAGTATTTGCTCAGCAATTTTTCAAACGCAATTTTTTTGGGGAAAAAAAAAAACACTTTTTATTTCAATGCACTAAAACACACTATATTACCCAAATGTTTGATGAAATAAAAAAGATGATCTTATGCCAAGTACATGGATACCAAACACGACATGCTTTAAAATTGCGCACAAACGTGCAGCGGCGACAAACTACTTATACTTTAAAAAGCCTTTACAGGTTACCTTTTTAGATTTACAGGAACAGTTTAAAAATATAATAAAAAAAAAAAAAAAAAAAAAAAAGCACACCTGTCCTCCCCGTGCTCACGCGCAAAGGCGAACGCAAGCGTTGGCCTGGTGTCATATGTAAACAGCAATTGCAGTAGACCTTTTTTTTTTTAAACTGATGGTGAAATCACCTTCTACAGCGCTGGAGTCTCTGATCGTGGGCGCAAACGCTGTTGCTGTCAAGATAAATAAATCAGTGCTGCAGCTGAATGGCATACCTGAAAACAAAAGGTTAACAATAAAACACAGTAAACAGTAAAGTATAAAAGAATTACATACCTGAAAAGCAAACATGATAAAACATAGTAACAATAAAATATTGTATTGTAGAATACAGTAAAAAAAAAGGCAGAACAATAGAGAGATAATAGAGAGAGAGAGAGAGAGAGAGAACAATAAAACGACAACTATTTTTGGTTGATTTTGATTTTATTTTCACTTTTATTTGTAACTGTAACGGTTGTAACGGTTCGGTTCCAGGTTCGGATCTCCCAAAATGCGATGGCATCTTTGGAGACAATGTGAAAGTGTGTCCTAGTCTGTGCAGTGCTGTACCCTATGCTAATACTCCACTAGTGGGTGGTAGCATTCAAAACATTCACCAATGTAAAGGATGGTCAGAACAGGAGGAACAATAATAACGGGTGTCATGCCTATATCTGCAATTTCTACAGACACAACATTTTCTTTGAGGGGCTCGTTGGGTAGGGGTACCAGGGAGGACATACGGAAAATGCCTCTCATGCAGCTGGCTTACTGCATATGTATTTGGAAGTTGGGCCACAGCACCGTCTGGAAACAGAAGGGCTGTGATGATCTCTTCCTGGAATTAAAGGAAGGATCCAGTTCGTCCTGAAGCTTTGTATAGCACATAAGCATTCAGCAGAGCTAATTGAAATAAGTATACAGACACTGGCCTTACAGGCAACTAGGTACGGTGCCAACAACTGGTCATTGAGGTCCACCCCTCCTATATTAAGGTTATATTCGTGGACACAGAAGGGTTTCTCCACAACACCAATCACCATAGGAATTTGGACCGTTGTGTCTGCGTGAAGGGAGGACAGAACGAAAACATTCCGATTATCCCTCCACATCACAGAGAGCAAATTTTTAACTTCAAGCAGGCTCTCTCCCCAGCCTAAGACGGGAATCTACAAGCCGCTGGAGTAAGTCCCAGCAATTAGATCGTACAGTGCCACATGTGCCAATTCCATGATCAAACAAGTGACTAAAAAGTGGCACGCTTGTGTAAGAATTGTCCACATACAAGTGGTACCCCTTTCCGAATAAGGGTGACACCAAGTCCCACACAATCGCAGTGCTGGTTTGACTACGACCAGGGTGCACTAGACCGCTCTGCTCCATACGAGAGCCCTGCGGTTCTTGCACCTCAACGACAGCAGAACGGGGTCGGGTACGCCTGACCTTGGCAGGGACCACAACTCTGTCGTCAGAGCTATCTGTCAGGGTGCCTCTGCTGTCTACAGGATCTTATTATAAGCATGAATCTGACAGATGAGTGACTTCCTCTTCACTATCTGTCATGCTCAGAAACTTGTAGGCCTCTTCACTAGTGTACCTTCGATTTGACATTTTGGTCTCTAAATTTACTGGTACACTAGTGAGACTCACAGGAAAAAAAGCTCCTGACTGTCAGCGACTGATTCAAACGCTATGCAAATTTCGATGTACAATGGAAAGCATTCATTATAACCCAAAGCCGGACCAGATCTAAGGTGGCTCATCAGTAATGGTATATAGATCTGGTCTGGCTTTTGGTTATAATGAATGCTTTCCACCTATATATTTGATCTTCGAGGAGTTTTGCTGATGTATTATGGACACGGGGACACAGGAAGTGTGTAGACGCCAAACGATTGACGCCCGCCCATTGTACATCGAAATTTGCATAAAGCCATGATTGCCTTGCCGAGTAGCCAACCCCATGATTAAGTCCCTGTGATGAAACATGTCGGTCCGTGGCTACACGGCAAAAGTAGACGTCTGTTAGAGGAAGGTGTGACGGGTGATGGAGCAGGGATCAGCTGAGGAACATGGGCTGCGAACGGGTGAGACGATCGCCGGCATTCACACTCCCTGGGTCCGCTGTGGCCGTCCTGTGCTAGTGTTACTGCATGCTCTGCTGTGTTCTGCTGTGATACAGTTCCATTTGCTGTGAAGTGCCTAGTTGATTTTATTCACCATGTGAGTGCATATGTGTTGATTTTAGTTTGAATTAAATGTTTTAAAACGATATCACGCCATTGGAGCATTTTTTTTCCTATTTTATATGTGGAATCACTATCTCAAGGAAAGTGTTCGGTGCACTTAGCAGTGGATACCATTGGTCGCATGATAACCTCCATGATAGTGGGCGGCGGCGGTAAAGCGGCCGAGAAATGGTTAAAAACCACCGCAAAGTGCCTCTGCAGAGGCGCTTTGCCGTCGGTATAGCCGCGCCGTCCCATTGATTTCAATGGGCAGGAGCGGTGAAGGAGCGGTATACACTCCGCTCCTTCACCGTTCTGAAGATGCTGCTAGCAGGACTTTTTTTACCGTCCTGCCAGCGCATCGCTCCAGTGTGAAAGCCCTCGGGGCTTTCACACTGGAATGAAAGCAGCGGCACTTTCGGGTCGGTTTGCAGGCGCTATTATTAGCTCAATAGCGCCTGCAAACCGCCTCAGTGTGAAAGGACCCTTAGGGGTGATTCAGATTTTCTATATATAATTTTTAAAGTGGCAGCTAGCATCAGGTTACTATTCACCATACAGTTGTGGTAGGATGGGATTTGGTGGCTTTTTTTCTTGTCCACTCACAGACCAATTTGATGCCGTGTGCGGCGTATGGTCTGAGCACTGACACTCAACCCTTCAACCTCTGCAGCAATGCTGGCAGCACTCATACGTCTATTTCCCAAAGACGACCTCTGAATATGACGCTGAGCAGGTGCACTCAACTTCCTTGGTCGACCTTGGCGAGGCCTGTTCTGAGTGGAACCTGTTTTGTTAATCCGCTGTATGGTCTTGGCCACTGTGCTGCAGCTCAGTTTCAGGGTCTTTTCTTTCGCCTAGGCTATCTTTATGTAGAGCACCAATTATTTTTTTTAGATCCTCAGAGTTCTTTGCCATGAGGTGCCATGTTGAACTTCTAGTGACCAGAATGAGAGAGAGAGCGAGAACACCAAATTTAACACACCTGCTCCCCATTCACACCGGAGACTTTGTAATACTAACGAGTTACATGACATTGGGGAGGGAAAATGGCCAGCGGTTAAGACTTTAATGGCTGTGTGTTGGGTTATTTTGAGGAGACAGCAAATTTACACTGTTATACAAGCTGTACACACACTACCTTACATTGTAGCAAAGTGTCATTTCCTAGCATGTTGTCACATGCACATGAAAAGATATAATAAATAATAATAAAATATTTTAAAAATGTAAAGGGGTGTTTCTCACTTTTGTGAGATACTGTAGATATAAATGCTAAGTCCATATCGTGATTGTAGTAAAAGATATATTCAGTGGAACAAAAGGAACAAACAGCAACCACTGCCACCAATGAATGAATTGGCCGCTCCCCTCAGGGAATGACCGTAAGGTCAAACAAAGCTTTAAAACGCAATTAATAGCTGCTAGGGTCCCCACTGCAAAAGCTCCAACACGCCTGCTTGAACTCTCCAGTACCATGCCTCTTGATCGATAATCACTCAGAGAGCAAAAATAACCATAGCGCTCTATTGCCAATAAAGTATAACACATTTGTTCAATAACTACTTACATTAAAATTTGGTAAGATCCGCACTACAGGTATGGAGAAAAACAACCGCACTTCCGTACACTGTAGACACCGGAAGTGACGTCACAAGGCTCCACCGACATGTTGCATCCCTGGGCACATGACTTCCTCAGAGATAGGAGATGTTACCTTACGGTCATTCCCAGAGGTGAGCTGCCATTTAATTCATTGGTGGCGGTGGTTGCTTTTTTTTTCTTTTGTTCCACTGGATGAATTTTTTACTTCAGTCACAGAGAAAATTGAGTACTGTCCGTGATACTTTTTTTATTTGACCTAACATACAATTTTTTAGGACAAGCTTTCGGGGTATGTCCCTTTCTTCAAGGTCCAAGCAGTACTCCAGTTACTTCAGTCACGATATGGACTGAGCAGTCATTTATTTGTGTGTGTGTATATGTATATAATTTATATATATATATATATATATATATATATATATATACAAGTTAAAGTCCATATTGTTTGCTAGAAAATTAATTATAACCCCCAAACATTATATTTTTAGCAAAGACCCTAAAGAATAAAATGGTGATCGTTTTTTTTTTGGAAAAAGGACACTCATGAATTAAAAAAAACAAAACATTAAAGTTAGCCCAATTTTTTTGTATAATGTGAAAGATGATGTTACGACAAGTAAATAGATACCTAACATTTCATGCTTTGAACTAGCACACACTTGTGTAATGGCGACAAACTACGCTACTTAAATATCTCCATAGCAGCGCTTTAAACATTTCTACAGGCTACTAGTTTAGAGTTAGAGAAGGCCTAGTGCTAGAATTTATGCTCTCGGTCGAACGATCGTGGCAATACCTCACATGTGGTTTGAACACCTTTACATTTGCGGGCGTGACTTGCGTCTGCTTCTACGCGTGAGCACGGTGGGACGGGGTGCTTTTACATTTTTTTTTCTTTTTGCCATTTTATTTTTTGTCCGTTATTTACACTGTCTCTTTAAAAAAAAAAAATTATGATCATTTTTATTGCTGTCGCAAGGAATGTAAACGTCCCTCGTGACAGTAATAGCCCGTGACAGGTAAAATTGAGTTGGAAAGGTGTAGGTGTGGCGTTATTCCTCTTTAGTAAGGTAGAGTGAAAGGTGAGTGACAGTTGGGAGCCAAGAAATAAAATGAAATTATTAGAGACTTGGCCTGCCACCAGACCTAAAGCCAAATGTTAAAAAATACTTCAGCAGAAAGTCAATGTAAACAGTGAAACAGCCTTACTACAATGAAAATGGGGTGTTGTGCTACACCCTCTGCCTCATTAATGTAAAAAAATAAAATATAAAGTTGAATTGGGCGTTGAGAAATGTTATAATGTCCAAGTGTCAAGGTCTTAAGCCGCCTGAAATATAAAGAAATAGCTGAAATGTGTTCTTACATACTTGGGATATCAGGACACCTACTTCCTCTGCGTTTATTATTACTCCCACCTATATTTGCTTGGAGAAACCGTAGCGCAGGGTCACCTACCACTTCTCAGCCTGTGACAGGTACCCTTTATGGAGGGATCTGGGGTCTATAAGACCCCAAGGCCCTTCTTTGCACTTAAAAGTATTCAAAACGCCAACATCGGCCTTTTGGAATAATACTAGGGATTTTTTAAAATCGGCACCATTGGTAGCCGAGTGAACTGGAAGTTATGTCATGACATCGCTTCCGGGTCCTAGAGTGGAGACCCAATCGAAGCAGATTCACACCTTCCAGCTTCATTCGGGTCTTTGGCCAGGTGGCAGACGTGTTGGCTGGACAGGAGAACGGGGGGGGGGGGGGGGGGGAGAGAGAATGTCCCCTCCCGCTCCTTAGGATAACAGACGAGCAGCTTTTAGCCACATTGATTGTTATCACTTGAAAGCCAACTGCTGGCGCTAAAAAAAAATGGTACCAGGGTAATGCATGCAGCTGCATGCATCACCCTGATATAACCCCCTTCAAGCCGAGAATGCATATTTGAGTATGGTCGGCATGAAGGGGTTAAAGCAGGGTCAGGTTATAAAAAAATATCCCAAGCTTTGAACATCTCGCGGAGCACTGTTCAATCCATCATCTGAAAATGGAAAGAGTATGGCACAACTGCAAACCTACCAAGATAGGGCCATCCACCTAAACTGATAGGCCGAGCAAGGAGAGCATTCATCAGAGAAGCAGCCAAGAGGCCCATGGTAACTCTGGAGGAGCTGCAGAAATCTACAGCTCAGGTGGGAGAATCTGTCCACAGGACAACTATTAGTCGTGCCTTCCACAAATCTGGCCTTTATGCAAGAGTGGCAAGAAGAGAGCCATTGTTGAAAGAAAGCCATAAGAAGTCCCATTTGCGAGAAGCCATGTGGGGGACACAGCAAACATGTGGAAGAAGGTTCTCTGGTCAGATGAGACCAAAATTGAACATTTTGGCCTAAAAGAAAAACGCTATGTGTGACGGAAAGCTAACCCTGCACATCACCCTGAACACACCACACCCACCGTGAAACATGGTGGTGGCAGCATCATGTTGTGGGGATGCTTTTTTTCAGCAGGGACAGAGAAGCTGGTCAGAGCTGATAGGAAAATGGATGGAGCCAAATACAGGCAATCTTAGACCAAAACCTACTGGAGTCTGCAAAAGACTTGAGACTGGGGCAGAGGTTCACCTTCCAGCAGGACCATGACCCTAAACATACAGCCAGAGCTACAATGAAATTGTTTAGATCAAAGCAAAAAAAATCCAATTGAGAATCTGTGGCAAGACTTAAAAATTGCTGTTCAGACACTCTCCATCCTATCTGACAGAGCTTGGGCTATTTTGCAAAGCTGGTAGAGACATTCCCAAAAAGACTTGCAGCTGTAATTGCAGCGAAAGGTGGTACTACAAAGTATTGACTTTTGGCTGAATACACTTTTTCACATATTTGTAAAAAATTTTGAAAACCATTTATCATTTTTCTTCCACTTCACAATGTGCCACTTTGTGTTGGTTGAATAGACGGTCATGGATCTAAATATGGAAATAATCGGTCATATACAGTACTTCTCAACAAATAACATTAGAGAGAAACCTGTGGGCTGAAGAAGCCCTCAAACAGCGTACAATAGTGTAACAAACTCCCATCTGATGCGCAAACCTCGGACAGCAGGTGTCTATGTCATGAAGGTAGAGCAGCCAGTCATCTAAATGGAAAGTGGAAACATTGCATGCAGTGCTACTACCTTCACTAATCATCCAGTACGGCTTCTTTTATAGCGTATAAGTGTATGCGTATGACATCTCTAGGACACCAGGGATCATTGGATTGTGGGCCTAAGGCTTGGTGAACCCAGTCTATTTCAGTGTCACCTTCCAGCATATCCCTAGCAACCGGGTAAAGATGCTCAGAACTGTCTTGTATATGAACAGGAGGGGTGGCCTTGGGGAGCCCCCTAAGGTGTAGGTTTTGCTGGCAGTTGCGATTTTCAATTTGCAGCTGCAGCTGGATTAATTGAGACAGGCTGTCTTGAAATCCATGTTTCCACTGCCTGGAGCAATTGAGATGCCGCCCCCAATTTGTTCATGTGGGACGACCGCTGGGTGGTATTGATGTCCTCTTTAAAAAAAGAAAAAAAATGGAAAAATGCAGCAGGAGTTCCCCCAGGTCGGCTGGCAGCTTGGCAGGGATAGAGGGGGAGTCAGCAGTTGGTGTTGGAGGCGCTATCGTAGCAGTTTTAGGGAGAGTGTCCTATGATGTGGGCTTCATGGGTGTGAAGTCCTGGGAGTGTGGCTTCGTCCAGTCGCAAGGCTCAGGAGAGCGTGTCCCCAGTGAGTGAGCACCTTGGAGAAAGCAGCATAGGCCAGCGCCATTTTGGCTGCTGGGGGGGAATTGGTTGTAGCTAGGGGAGAAGAGAAATAACAGCCGATATTTAGGTTCTGATGTCTCTCCCATGTACTCCTGCCCCCCTGACATTATATACCTGAGGCTCTAAAGTAAAGAATGAGTGCCCTGGATCACTTTTGAAAGTAACGGAATGCAGGAGCTCCTAATGCACACTCCTCACTCAGTTATATTCCAGACACCCCCCCAGATTAACCTTGCTGTTTTTCAGAGGTGCCTGTGATCTTTCATCTAGAGCAGAGATATGCAATTAGCGGACCTCCAGCTGTTGCAGAACTACAAGTCCCATGAGGCATAGCTCTGACAGCCACAAGCATGACACCCGGGGCAGAGGCAGGAAGGGAGTTGTAGTTTTGCAACAGCACCTCTGTAGTTTTGCAACAGCTGGAGGTCCACTAATTGCATATCCCTGATCTAGAGTGTAGGCACTCTAAGACAGGAAGTGTTACTGGCCAAATCTCTAAGTGAATATAAGGGGGGAAAAACAAAAGAAATAAAACAAATGCAGCCCCAGCATTTAAGGATAGGTAAGCTGACCCCCGCTCTTTAGGGGATGGCGGTGTCCCCGTACTGCTCAGTGGACCTGGTAGGCCCTGAAGCAGTAGGGGGAACAAAGACACCAGGAGGACACACACGACATATAACAAGACCAAAGAATCACAAACGTAGTTGCCTTTTTATACATTCCTATCTTTACTTCTGACGATGCTGTTAAAAATATTACAGTATAAACATATATGTAAGACCGGCTGGTCATCAAAATTGCTACCTCTGTGTCCTAACATGTATACACTGTTTGTTTTTGTTTTTTTGTTTACAATAAAAATTATCTGATTTAAAAAAAAAAAAGGATTGGTAAGCTGCAACACTTTCTCAAAAAGTAACCTTACTTATTGTTATCACTTACACTAGGAGGGTCTCTGAGCTGCCAGGCCTTTCTTAAAGGGTGTTTTTTCTTTATCTGTACAAAGATTTTGAGATCCAGGCCTTCATGCCTTAAGTTTTGTACTCCTTGCACCTTAAAGTCATCAAGACTATCATTTTCTTCCAACCGCCCCTTTACCTTACTGGCTTCTTTGGGAACAACTGGTAGAGTTCTGTGCTAGATTGCCCCTCAGGACCCCTCCTTGGTATAGGAAGGAAGTGGCTTGGTTCCCTTTTTCTTTCTGTCCCTGGTGAAGGCCACATCTGGAAGCAGCTCCTCCCCTTCCTTTGACAGGGACCTGCACAGGCAGCTCAGGTTCCCAGTCAAGGTCTGGGTGCGTGCACTGTCTACTCTATAGGTTATTTGTGGCAGGGGCTCAAGCAGATATATATATATATATATATATATATATATATATATATATATATATATATATATATATATATATATATACACACTTTTTTTTTTTTTTTTTTATGTAAGTTATTTTTTTCCTCCTTCACTTATCAGCATTTTTCTGCAACAAGTGAAACCCTCGCTGTCAATGCACACAGTTCATTTAGCTCATTTCCAGTACTTATTTTCTCAGACATTTGACAGTTATAGTATATTTTCCATTAATTGCTTACAGTATATATTAGATGTATAGTGATGCATAGTTGATTTGTAATCTATTTAGTTTGTTATGGTAAAAATAAGGTGACAGCAGTGATGGGAAAGTTTTGGTTAGAACTCTAATACTGTTTCTTTCACAGGATTATATACACAGAGTGGGAAGGACTGCGCGTGCTGGAAGGTCAGGAAAAGCAATTACTTTTGTAACACAGTAAGTAGTTTTAATCATTGCAGCTATAAATACAATGATACAAACTTATTAAAAGTATATCTAAAGCTATTTTTTCAAGTTTTGGATAGAGATGGAATGGTTAATATCACTCAGATTTTTTTTAATGTCTCTGTCTGAAACTATCTTCTGTTGATAGAGGATCCTAAAGATATAAGTTAGGGGAAATCCCCTGTTAAAGCCAAAGCCAAATTCAAGGTTAATTTTACTTTAACCACTTCAAGACCAAGCCTATTTCTGACACTTGTTTGATAGTGTAAAGGTGCACTGATTCTATGTAGAGGGTGGGAAAAAAAACCCACAGTGATAAATATATTGCACAATAATGTGGACACAATGGGAGATCCCAGTTTATGCCTTCTTAGGGTTAACGTGTTGGAAGGAGCCAGTTGTAACATCAGAGAACACGGTCTGCACTGCAATTTTTTGCTGTAACATTTTTTAAGTGCTTTTTAAATAGATTTTTTATCAAAAGATAATGCACTATTAGTCTTCCTCCAATTTTTCATCATTCATCACGAGCTGTTAACCGGGGATCCACTTGAGCCATTCAAGGAAGGTATAGAGGAATCCAATTTATCAGGCGCAGATGAGCATCCATGCTTACTCATCCACCCGGGTCTTCTGGGAGCTGTTGTCCAATGTGAATCTCTGAAATACGGCAGACAGAGGAATGCATCCCTAAGCTGTGGATCAGCACACATGCTTGTGACCAATGTGGGTCTGGTAAGCATCCAATTTTTTATTAATTTTGAGCATGGTGGTGTCTTCATACTAAAGGATCCACACACCTTGGGATCGGCATCTGTTCGATTTTGGACTCACAATATAATTGGATGTGTTTTCAATTCATCCCATTCACTCTGCTGAATTTGATTTGCTTTCACATAGACTTTTTGGAAGCTAAGAGAGACTGCTGATATATATTTACTCTTGTCAGCTTTTTTTTTTTTTTCCGTTTTTAGATTATATACACGTTGTGTTTGAATTGCATATTGTTTGTTTTTTGATTATACACATGTGTTACAGGTCAATCTAGACCACACACTTGTTTCCTATTATCCCATTGTATCCACGTTGGGAACATTATTGTGCAATATATTTTATATCCCTGTGTTTCTTTCCCACCTTTTACATAGAATCGGCACACCTTTACACTATCAATCACTTTTCATTCCTGGTATTCAGGGTTTTTCAGGTGCAGCAAACTTAATTGGATTGTCAGTGGTTCCCTTCACCTACACACATATTTCTGACACTTGTTTACAAGTTAAAACCAGTATTTTTTACTACATACTCAGAACCCCCAAACATATATCATTTTTTAGCAAAGACCCCAGAGAATAACATAGTGGTTGTTGCAATATTTTATGTCACACAGTATTTGCGCAGCAATCTTTCAAAAGACAAATTTTTGAATAAAAATAGTAAAGTTAGCCCATTTTTTTTGCATATTGTGAAAGATGATATTACGCTGAGTAAATAGATACCTAACATGTTACACTTTGAAATTGCACGCACTCATGGAATGGCAACAAACTACGGTACTTAAAAATCTCCATAGGCGACGTTTAAAATTTAACGATTACCAGTTTAGAGTTGTAGAGAAGGTGTTTTGCTAGAGTTATTGCTCTCACTGTACCGATCGCGGCAATATCTCACATGTGTGATTTGAACACTGTTTACATTTTTTTGTATTTTTACACTGTTCATTTAAAAAAAAAAATTCTGCTAACTTTTATTTCTGTCATAGGAAATGTAAACATCCCTTGGGACAGTAATAGGTAGTGACAGGTATTCTTTTTATGGAGGCATCTGGGGTCTAAACCCCAAACCCCTCCTCTGCAAAATCGGCATTTCTTTATCGTACATTGTGGGACACAGGGTTAGACTATTATTCCTGACTGGACTATATGCCATCTTTAGATGAATGGACACTGGTAGACCAAAGGTCTTAGACAGGAAGTCTGCCCCTATATGAACCCTCCCATATATGAAGTACTTATGTTTTTTACCAGTGTCTGCAAGGTGGGTGGGCACGTTTGTTTGAGCTCTCTTGAGCTCCAGGTCTTGAGTCCCAAAATCTGGTTCTTTAATGAATCAAGGGATTGACCGATCTGATTCATTGGAGAAAAGCTTAAATAGATGGCATCCGAACCTTGCAAAGAAGCCTTGCAAGGATCCTGCGAGGTTTGCCTGTAACGCGACCTTCAGGCACTGGACCCTGTGTAGTGGTGTCCTGGACACTACAGAGCTAATGCATTCCTGCAGGGTGCTGTACAGGTCCAAGCGAGTGGACCCTAAAACATGAAAAGGGTACTCAGTCCTTGAAGGTCCTCAAATGACAGAACCCGCCATGATGGGTTAATATTGGGCTCTTAGTTTCTAAGGTTGCCCTGCGCCTGAACGAGTAAGTGAAACCCCCTTATTATTTATTGTGGGGTTACCCATGTGTTGTAACAATCTGTGCTAGACACCAGTGGGGCGGTGATCGCAGGCGGGAGCTTGGGCTAGCTGCTGTCGTTTTATTGGTACCTTTTCCTGTTGCTTTGGCTGCCATTTTTATGGATGAGTCCGCGCACGGGGATTCGCCATTGCGCACGCGT
The DNA here is from genome assembly GCF_042186555.1 of Aquarana catesbeiana. Classification (NCBI taxonomy): domain Eukaryota; kingdom Metazoa; phylum Chordata; class Amphibia; order Anura; family Ranidae; genus Aquarana; species Aquarana catesbeiana. Next base: position 126,667,410 of record NC_133330.1, read on the forward strand.
GTTCTCCATGGAGCACGTAGGCGTGCGCAGTTCTGCCGTGACCGCGTGTCCCGGCGCACAGCCATCTTATTTAAACAGAAGGTGGCTGACATGCGGAGCTTCCAAGGGACAGCTGTGGGACACAGAGCAGGCTCTGAAGCCAGTTCACTAAAGCCGTTCATTTCTCCTTACCCGGGTCATGCAAGTCCTCCAGGTGTTGGTTGGTAGGGTAAAGTGCTTAGCAGAATTGTTGCATAGGGACTTCGTGAGCCCTATTAAAGCAGAAGTAAACCCAAAATTATAAAACAGGTGGAAATGTAACACTCCCATTGGTTGTGTTCTCAACCAAACTGTCAAACCATCTAATGGCTAGTGTCATAACTGATCACATATGCAGCATCATGGCAGTTGTAGATTAAACAGAGGCAAAGATGGTAGCTTCCTTGGCTGAAAACGAGAAGGGGGTTTACTTACACTTTTTAAAGGGTTTCCCTTCTGAGGTGGTGTAAATACTAAGCCCAGGTACTACTTTCTTGTGGCTTTCAATGTCTTAAAAAAAAAGGAAACGGGCTAAGCTAATACTACAGGGAAGGGCACATCTATGTTGTCAGTAGATCCTGAGGAGCCTAGTCAATACCCTAGGGTTGTATCCCCTGAAAGACCATAGACTTCCGGGCAATCTGAGCCGCTGCACCTGTCTGGTATTGTGCATACTGCCAACGCTGCTGCTACAGCCTTTGTCACCAGGAATGATCTGTCCTCAGCTCTAGCCGGGTTAGAGGACAGGATTGCTGGCATGATGGCCTCCATCTTGCGGTGGCAAGAAGCGTGACAGATTCCCCTCCCCTGATCCTCCAAATTGGAGCAGGAATGGGTTGATGAAGGGGAAGAGCTAAATGCTAAGGATTCTGTGGAGGGCCAGACAGGTGAGTCTGCTTCTGAGGAATCTGGGCCAGATGATGTCTAGTTGGTATTTGCCTCCCAGTCGCAGAGGCTTTTGATCCAGGCTCTTACCGAGATGGTTTGTTCTGCCTTTGTTACCTCCTGCTGAGGTTTCTGAGCCTCCGTGGTCCTCTTTGGGGTCCCTGAGGCCTCCTCAGGCTGCACAGGCTTTCCCCTTGCACCCACTATTGGAATAGGCGGTGTATGCTGACTGGGAACATCCTAACAGGATTTTCATTCTTCCTAAGACGTTTTCCCTTTTTATATCCCATGGAGGAAAAGTTTAAGAAATGGAGCATGCCATCCGTAGATGCGGCAGTCTCTTCCTTAAACAGGAACTTAACTTGTCCGGTGGATAACGCACAGGGTTTGAAGGACCCTGTTGACAAGAAACCGGAGTCACTATTAAGGGCTTCCTTTTCTTTGGCCAGTTCAGCTATTCAGCCAGCTGTCGCAGTAATTGGAGTCTGCCAGCCCTTAAAAGATCAGGTCAGACTGCCTAACGGATCTAACCAGGAAGATGTTCCTGCTCATAGTAAGGCGGATATACCTCGAGCACTGTGTTTTGTTGTAGATGCCTTGAATGATTCAATGCAGCAGGTCTCTCCTTTGGCTCTCCTGTCTGTACACATGTGCAGGCTTCTGTGGCTTAAGAACTGGTCAGCTGAGCTTCCTTGTACGAAGTTGTTGGCATGGATCCCCTTCCATGGGGAATGTTTGATGATTTAGACAAATATATCCAAAAGATTTCTGGAGGGAAGAGCTTTCTACTTCCTGTGAAGGGAAGGACCAGGCGTCCCTCATTTAAAATTTCAGGGACTGCTTCCTCAGGTGTCTTAGCACCAAGGCAGTTCTGCCACCAACAGGGCGCTAGAGCCAGGGGCAAGCCGCACGGCCAGAGGAAACCCTGGGTCCAAAACTCTTCTAAACTCGGCACCAAGCCCTCCTTTTGAGGGGGTGCCCCCACTCTTATCTGGTGGGTGAAAGGCTGCTTCACTTTGCGGACGTTTGGAGAACAGTGGTTCCGGACGAGTGGGTCATTTCGACAGTATCCCGCAGTTACAAGCTGGAATTGCGGCGGTTTACTCCTCTGCGGTTTCTAAGATCCAACGTTCCTTCAGATTCACCAAAAAGACTTATTGTTTCAGGCACTAGATCATTTCGGGCATCAGGGAGTGATTATACAGGTCCCTGTATCCGAAAGGGGTGCGTGGTTTTGTTCAAACCTGTTCACGGTTCAAAAACCAAATGGGTACACAAGGCCCATTTTGGATCTAAGATCCCTGAACCAGTATTTATTCCAGTCCTTTTCGAATGGAGTCAGTCTGCTCGGTAGTAGCCTCACTCCAGATGGTAGACTTTTTAGCCTTCATCTATTTATCTTTAAACCTCATCAGAGGTTCCTGCAATTTGCAGCAGAGGAACGTCCTTTCCAGTGTGTGGCACTGCCGTTTGGGCTTGCCACAGCACCCTGGGTGTTTACAAAGGTCCTAGCACCAGTACTAGGTCTTTTAAGGGCTCAGTGGATCTTGGTGCCCGGATACTTGGATGACCTCCTGCTCAGAAATCACTCACTGCAGGCCCTAGAACCGAGCGTAGCCTGCACAGTGCGGTATTTAGAAAAACTGGTCTGGGTCATAAATTCTGAAAAGTCAGCCTTGGGACCAGCTCAGAGTCTGAAGTATTTAGGTCTGATCCTAGATATGGTCCAGGTAAGGGTATTTTTGCCTCCTGTAAAGATCTGTGCCCTGAAGGATCAGGTGTGTCGGGTAAGCAGCACCAGACAAGCCTGCATTCGGCTCTGTATGAGTCTTCTGGGAAGGATGGTGTCCTCCTTCGAGGCAGTTCCCTACACCCAGTTCCATTCCAGGCCTATACAGCAAGACCTCTTGTCGGCTTGGACCAGGAGAGCGCTGGCCCTGGATTATCCCATGTCCTTATCTTCCCGGTCGTGCTTAAGCCTAAGCTGGTGGTTGCAGCATCAGAACCTACAAAGGGGAAGATCCTTTCTTCGGGTGTCTTGGAGAGTGCTGACCAGACGCCAGCCTCTCAGGCTGGAGAGCGACCCTATAGGGCAGGGATATGCAATTAGCAGACCTTCAGCTGTTGCAGAACTACGAGTCCCATGAGGCATAGCAAGACTCTGCCTCTGGGTGTCATGCTTGTGGCTGTCAGAGGCATGACGGGACTTGTTGTTTTTCAACAGCTGGAGGTCCGCTAATTGCATATCTCTGCTATAGGGGCTCAGAGGAGATAGTCAAGAGCAGAGCCTGCCCATCAACATCCTGGAGTTGCCGGCGGTACATCTGGCCCTACGGCCCTGGATGGGTGGAGCTTCAGGACTGTTCTATCGAGGTTCAGTCCGACAATGCCACGGCGGTGACCTATATCAACCAACAGGGCGGTACCAGGAGTCGTTCAGCTCAGGAGGAGGTGAACCACATATTGGTCTGGAATATCTGCGGTCCATATCCCTGGGGTAGAGAACTGGAAGGCAGATTATCTCAGCAGATCTGCCCAGGGTAGTGGTCCCTACACACGAACGTGTCCCGGGAAACTTGCCAGTGCTAGAGATGGCCAGATGTCAATCTATTAGCATCCAGGTTCAACAACGAGCTACATTAGTTTGTGTCCCGAACAAGGGATACCCTGGCAATCAGAGCAGATGCTTTGGTAGTTCCATGGAGCCAGTTTTCCCTGGTTTATGCTTTCCCCCGATGCCTCTCCTTCTACATTTGTTGCACAGGATTCAGAGAGAAGGGGTTCCAGTCATTCTGGGAGCACCGCCCTGGCCCAGAAGGCCCTGGTTCCTAGGGATCGGGGGATTGGAAATAGACGGGCCATGGACGCTTCTGTGCTGCCCTGATCAACTGTCTCAAGGTTCTATATTCCACTCCAATTTCAGTCTCTAAATTTGACGGCATGGCTATTAAAGTCAAGGTGTTGAAGGATCGTGGCATCTCAGGACCGGTGGTGTCTACCCTAGTGAATGCCAGGAAAGCGGTCACTAGGAAGATCTATTATAAGGTCTTGAAGACTTATATTGCTTGGTGTGACACCAGAAAATGGCATCCTCAGAAATATGTGATTGGGAGAGATCTCTTTTCTACAGTTGGCTGTGGAAATTAGGTTGGCTTTGAGTACAATCAGGGGTCAGATTTCAGCCTTGTCTGCATTCTTCCAAAGGCCTTTAGCTGCCCATTCGCTGATCCAAACCTTTATGCAGGGGGCAACTAGTTTGCTTCCCCTCATTAAGTCACCTATGTGTCCTTGAGACTTAAATTTGGTGCTGTCTGTGTTACAGAAACAACCATTTGAGCCCATCAAGGAAATTCCATTAATTTTGCTGTCATGCAAGCTAGACCTCCTGATGGCCATCACCTTGGCTAGAAGGGTGTCGGAGTTGGCGGCACTTTTATGTAGGGAACCATACTTCATCCTTCACCATGACAAGGTGGTGGTGCATCCTATTCCATCCTTGCCAAAGGTGGTGTTTGAATCAAGACATTGTGCCTTCCTATTTCTCTCAGCCTGGTTCGGCGGAAGAGAGACGATTGCATTCCTCGGACGTAGTTTGGACAGTCAGTGTTTATTTGTCTAGATCTGAGGTTCAGACTCCTTTTTTATTTTGCCGGAGGGACCCAAGAAGGGGCAGGCAGCTTCCAAAGCTTCCATTGCCCATTGGGTCTGCCAGTTGGTCATTCAGGCCTATGGTCTGAAATATAAGGCTCTTCCCTTTAGGGTGAGAGCTCATTCTACCCGGGGTGTGAGGACCTCCTGGGCTTTTCACCATCAGGCATCTATGGCTCAGATTTGTAAAGGCTGCTACCTGGTCTTCAGTGCATACATTCACAAGATTTTATCAAGTGGATGTTAGAGCAGCCGAGGATTCGGGTTTCGGCCGTAGTGTACTACAGGCTGCCGTATAAAGTCTTATGACTATTTTGATTTGATTTTTGGCAGGGTGTCTCCCTCCCCTCAAGACTATTGTTCTGGGACGTCCCAGTTAGTAAGGAATAATAGCCTCTGAGTCCCGTGATGTATGATAAAGAAAAATTGTTTTATTTCATCACATTTGCCTGTAAAATCCTTTTCTTTAAATACATCACGGGACACAGAGGTCCCTCCCCTCTTTTGAGAGTTCAGTGCTTGCTACAAAACTGAAATACTTCCTTATGAGAGGCGTATATAGGGTCAGACTTCCTGTCTAAGACCTTTGTTCTACCAGTGATCATTCACCTAAAGATAGGGTATAACCCAGTAAGTAAGGAATAATAAGCCTAACTCTGTGTCCCGTTTCAAAGAAAAGGATTTTACAGGTAAATATGATGAAAAAATCCTATTTTTTGAATACCTTAGATTTTTTAAAATTGGTGCAGTTGGCTGCCGAGTAACTGGAAGTGACGCTGCTTTCCGGTTATTACATTGGAGGCCCGATCAAAGCCGAATCGGGACTCCGGCCAGCCGGAATGCGTGCCTGGTGGTCATTCGGGTCTCCCAGTGGGACAGGAGACCCGGGCAGAGCCGCATAAGGTGGCAGGAGGGGGACATCCCCTCCTGCTGCTTGTAAGAACAGCCGAGTGGCTCATTAGACGTATCGGCTGTTCTCACTCAAAAGCCGTCTGCTAGCTCTAAAAAAACGGTACCGGGGTGATGCCTCTGGCTGCAGGCATCGCCCCAGTACAGCCACTTCAATAAAATTAAGTACAGGTACGTGATTTTCCATGAAGTGGTTACCGTATATACTCTAGTATAGGCCGACCGGAAAATAAGCAGAGGCACCTATTTTTACCACAAAAAACTGGGAAAACATATTGACTCTAGTATATGCCTAGGGTGGAAAAATGCAGCAGCTACTGGGTAAACTGTGCCCATTTGCAGTCTAATTGTGCCCATTTGTAGTCTTAATGTGCCCAGTTGTAGTCTCACTGTGCCCATTTGCAGCCGTACCTTTCATTATTAAAACAGCGTGCGTCTCCCGCTGTGTAATGCATTCTGTTCGGCCGTCCATTGTAACAAAGCCCCGCCTCCTCCTCGTCTGTGATAGGCGGAACACTGATACAGTTTCCCAGCATCATATCAGTGTTCCTCTATCACAGACGGACGAGGAGGAGGTGCGGCTTTGTTTCAGTGGACGGCTGAACAGACTGCATTACACAGTGGGAGATGCCTTTCATTACTAAAACAGCGTGCGTCTCCCGCTGTGTAATGCAGTCTGTTCAGCCGTCCATTGAAACAAAGCCCCACCTCCTCCTCATCCGTCCGTGATAGAGGAACACTGATACGATGCTGAGAAACTGTATCAGTGTTCCCCCTATCACAGACGAGGTGGAGGCGGGGCTTTGTTACAATGGACGGCCGAACAGAATGCATTGCACAGCGGGAGACACTCTGTTTCTGTAATGAAAGGTACAGTTCGCTCGAGTATAAGCCGAGGGAGTTTTTCAGCCAAGAAAATGGGCTGAAAAACTTGGCTTATACTCGAGTATATGATAACTAGTGTAGAGGCAGGTAGATGATGTCATAATTTCCACATCAGATAAACAGAGGAAGCCTTCTATTTATGCATAATTATACAAGGCTTCCTAAGAATGTCTGAGAAGCACTCAGCCCAAATCGATTTTGTTCTGGCAACATATGCCATACTCCTGCTGGAGCACAGTGCTGCATACTGTATGTATATGATGCTGCAACAGTATGATGCAGTGCTGACTGCTCTAGAATAGCTTAGTTATGGAAATAGTTCATTTGGGCCAGCGTGGGGCAAACAACCTATTTAGAGTGAAGGGTTTTTATCAGACACTCAACATCTGCAGGAGCAGCCCTGTTCTTTGTTGAAAAGAAAGACTCTACCTTGCGGCCATCCATCGATTACAGGGACTTGAATAATATCACTATTAAAAAACATTATCTACTGTCCTTGATCTCTGAAATGTTGCAAAGACTCCGTTCTGCAAAAATTTTTACAAAACTAGACTTGCAGAGGTAAATCACCTTGTCCACATTTGTCAAGAAGCTGAATGGGAAACTGCATTTAGAACCAGATATAGGCGTTTTGAGTTTTTGGTTATGCCTTTTGGCCTTTGCAGCATTCCTAAAACTTTTCAACACTTCATCAATGATGTTTTTCGGGATATGTTGGACCAGTTTGTGATTGCCTATCTGGATAATATTCTCATCTTTTCCAGTAACCTGAAGGAGCATCACTGTGCTCTCTGCTCTCACCCTAACGATCGCGACGGTGCCTCACATGTGTTATTTCAACACTGTTGATGTTTACAGGCATGACTTGCGTACGTGGTTTCTTTGGCGCATGAGGTCGCGGGGACAGGAGTGCTTGAAAAAACTGATTTTTAAAACGGCTTACCTGTAAAATCCTTTTCTTGGAGTACATCACGGGACACAGAGCACCATATTAATGACTATGTGGGTTATACGCTTACCTTTAGGTGATTGGACCCTGGCAACCAATAGTAAGACGGTTCCTCCCATATAACCCCTCCTATACCGGAAGTACCTCAGTTTTGTAGCAAACAATGACGATCCCAGAAAGAGGGGAGGGACCTCTTTGTCCCGTGATGTACTCCAAGAAAAGGATTTTACAGGTAAGCTGTTTTAAAAATCCATTTTTCTTTATCGTACATCACGGGACACAGAGCACCATAATAATGACTATGTGGGATGTCCTAAAGCAATGCACCTAAGGCGGGGAACTCATTATCCCTAAGCCCAAGAGAGAGAGAGAGAGAGAAAATGGATCCCGAGAAGATCAAAGCAGTGGTAGATTGAATGTTAAGGAAATGCAACAATTTGCCAACTTCTACAGAAAATTCATAAGAAAGTTCTCTAAGGTAAAAGCACCACTTACACAGCTGACAAAGAAAGGGGTATTCTTTGTGTGGTCATCTGAGGCACAGACTGCTTTTAGTAAGCTAAAGACTCTTCACTTCTGCACCAGTATTGGTACATCCTGATCCCAAACTACCTTTTATCGTGGAGGTGGATGCCTCAGACTCTGCCTTGGGAGCTATCCTTTCTCAGAGAAAAGATGCAGCTTCATCCTTGTGCTTACTTCTCTCATTTTAATGTCTTCAGCCCAAAGGAATTATGACTTTGCTGGCAATTAAGGAAGCCTTTTCTGAATGGAGGCATCTATCCTGTAACTGTTCTCACTGATCCTAAAAATTTGGAATTTGTCAGGGCTGGGCTCAGCCCTTCCTTCTCTGAGCTGGCTGCTCAGCTGTCGGCTAATTGCCTGCTCCCATCTCTCTCCACAGTTACCCAGCTGTTGTTGATTCTGCTCGTCAGTCCTGCCTACTTAAAGCCGTCCAGCTCTCTTGATCTCTGCCTTCGCCTTTGTCAACATCACAGAGACTTTCTCCTGCGTTCCTGTTGAAGACTTGCTCGGCTGACGTTCCTTCTGGCTCCTGATCCTGCTTACTGTACTAATACGTTTATCTCTGGCTCTCTGACATTTGCTTGGCTGACTACCCGATCCGGTTACTGAACTCTAGCTTGTTTTGGCTATGCTTACTCTGTTTACCCTATTATTAAACAAGTGTGATTTAACTTTACTTCTGTCTCGGTCTGATTCATGGTTCCTGATAGAATTCAGTCGTTCTGCCAATAGTGTCTTCTAGACAAGCACGTTTGTCTCTATTTTGCAGGTTCAATTTTATTATCTCATATTGACCTGGATCAAGGAATGGTAAGGCCAATGCCGTATCAAGGATGCTGTCTAAGCCTCTCCAGGAAGGCGACTCTGAATGTACAATCCTTTCTCAAAAGAACTTCCTAGGGTCCACAAGTTTCAAGACATCCTTAGTTCAAAGGGGGCTATGAGAATGACCCACTTGTCAATCATCCTCCTAAGGACATTAATCTTGAATACGAGAATGGCCTTTGGACTCAGAGACAATGTGCTTATGTACCTGGCACAGGTTGAAGCCCTCAGGTTAATTAATTACTTTAAACTTGTGGGACATTTTGGGTTTTCTAAGACAGAAGAACTTTTATCACGTTTCTTTTGGTGGCCTCGTTACAAGAGAAATTTCAAAAGCAATGTGGCCTCATGCCTGACCTGTGCACGCAATAAGACCCCCCGAGCTTCTCTTTTGGGGTTCGCCCAGCCGCTCCCTGTTCCATCAAAACCGTGGGGGTCAATTTCTATTGACTTTGTGGTAGCTTTACCTCCCTTAAAACAAATGACCACTATCTTAGTCGGTGGCCGTTCACCAAGATGACTAATTTTACCAAGATGACTAATCAAACTGTGGAGCAGTACCTTCAATGTTTTGTCAGTTATCTTCAGGATGACTGGGTGGAAAATCTTCCTACAGCAGTGTTTGCTTATAACAATTCTAAACATGGCTCCACTTCTCAAAGTCTTTTTTACCTAAACATCGGGTATCATCCAGTTTTTTTTCCTGATTTCCCTATCTCAACTCCTATTCTTGCTGTTACCCATGGACTACACTACAGGAGTTTCGGGGAAAATTGATATCCTGAATGAGGCTTAGTACTGTTACAAGCAGGCTGCTGACTGACATCGCATGTCACCTCCTACATTTCATGTGGGTGACAAAGTTTGGTTATCTACTAAAAATTAGCAACTGCTGAACTGGGGCAAAAATTTGTAGGACCTTTCACATATCATTACTTAAAGCTTTTGGTGAAAAATACTTTTTTTGGAAGAATTCTTCCACCTCCTCCACCTGTTAAGGTACAGGGTAAAGAAGAATTTGTGTTGGAGAAAATTCTTGATTCCAGAGTCTTTAGGAACAAATTACAATATCTGATCCAATGGGAAGAATATAGGCCAGAAGAAAATTCTTGGGAGCCTGAGGAGAATGTTCATGCCCCTAGAATAATAAGAGTTGCACCAGAGATTTTCTCACACACCTGGCTTTAAGACGTAAGGGGGCATCCTTGGGGGGGGGGGGGGGGGAGTCCTGTCAGGGCCTAGTCTTCAGCCTTGGACTTCTGCTGTGACTGGCAATGGCTATTCTCACTGAACTACAGTACCTAAGATGCTGGACGACAGCACCCTGTCTGATCCATTGGACAACCCTGCCTTGTGCCTTGACTTCTGTTGAACCTTGAATCCTTTGCTTCTCCCATGAACTTCCTGATTTAAGCCATGTCTTTGCACTTCCTGTTTGCCAGATTATTGTGCTCTCTCCAGCCCATATCGCTCTCTTTCCTGCTGTAATTCCTATCTTTGCTACCACTCATTACAGACCCTTGGCTTGTTCCTCGACTATGCTTCTGCCTGATCCAAACCAGCAACTACTCGTTACTGACCTTTGGCTTGTTTACTGACTACGCCTCTGTTTGATCCTTACCAGCTATATCCACTTCTGGACCTTGGCTTACTTGCCTAATGGAGCAATCCTGAGGACCGTGACCTGGTACTAACATGCAGCTAAGTTAATCTTCACCATCAGGAGCTCTGGTGAACCCCGGTTAGTACTTAGACCCCACACCGCAGGTGGGCCCGCGTCGTCCACCAGGGTGATCCGCTTGTATACCTATCCTGCTGGTCGGTGGAAGTACTGCTATAGCAACTGATCTTTGAGCCTGATCGTGACACCTGATGCCATCTCTTCCCCAATGGGTAATTGGTACCCAGCCATCCACATGTTCTAAGAGAAAATGTGATTCATCAGACCATTGTTTATCTTAGGAACAGACTTCCCTTTGTTCGTTAAACTTTGGGACTATGTGACTTTCCTGCTTCCTTTAACCACTTGCCGACCGCCGCACGCTGATGTACGTCCAAAGTTTGCTGGCGGATATCGTTGTTATGGCAGCAGCTAGCTGCTTAACACCAGTATCCCCATTTTCGTGCGGCGGTCGGCTTTCAGATAAGTTGTCTCTGCGGCGGATTCTCCGCAAGATCACTTTTATCGGTGGTGGGAGTTTAGAATTTTTTTTAAAGTTGCCTATGGAGGGGGGCATGGCCTGGAGCGGCATGGAATAGGACGCTGAGCCGCTGAGCTCCGCCGGACATCTATCCTTTCCTGCACATCCTGCCGGCATCGCTGCTTCCAGACGCCCCAAAAACACCACCCAACACAGGGCAATCGCTGGCATCATGTCGCCGCCAAAAAAACGGCCACCACGACAGCCAAGCTCGATCAGTATCGCCATCAGGAGCGGGACTCCCCAGGCCAAGATGGCGGCGCCACGAGGAGAGGGGAGACGGCCGCAAATGCAGACACCACTAAGGTATTAGAAGCGATCACTGCTTGTCAGGAAGCTATTGCTGCGTGCCAATCCACCCTCGCAGCCAGAATAGAGGAGGTTAAAGTGGATATCTCACTGGTGAGGCAGGACTTCCAGAAGCTCAGGGAGAGGGTCACAGAAACTAGAATCAGCATGATGGAGGACTCCCTCCCCCCTCTTCAGCATTCTAGCGAGGCCATGCAGACACAGGTGAACCAGCTCCTACAAAAACAAGATGACCTGGAAAATAGAATCCGGAGGTGTAACCTCAGATTCATAGGCCTCCCAGAGGGGGTAGAGGGAAGGGACCCCCCGGAGTTCCTGGAAACTTTATTATGTGACACATACGGCAGAGCAGCATTCTCCTCCACATTTACTGTTGAACGTGCACATCGAATGTCAGGTAGACCCCCACCGGTGGGTGCACCGCCTCGCACCTTTATCGCCAAATTCCTCAATTACAGGGACAACGAATTACGTCTCAGCCGTGAAAAAGGCAATATCCCCTTTGGCAATAAAATGATAGCTGTCTTCCCAGATTTTTCTGCAGAAGTACAAAGAAAGCGCAAGACCTTCACGGAAGCGAAGCGCCGCCTACGCATTAAAAATATCTAATATGCAATGCTCTTTCCAGCCCGCCTGAGTAGAAGGAGAAGACAGAGCTCACTTCTTTGAGGATCCTGAAGCGGCCATTGCGTGGCTGGAGCGGAGGGATGCATAGAGATAAGTGCCTTAACCTTTAAATACCAAACTCAATCTCTCACATTTTTCTCTTATTATTTTTTCTCAGTTTTGGTTGTCATGGTTTTTGCTTATGTCTATTTGGAGGATGACCCTGCCTAATTCGTGTCAGCGAGATGGGGCAATTGACTGCATATGGACATTGCTCTCTGTTATACTTGCCCTGAAGCGGTAAAAACTTCGCACACGATTCATGAACATCAGGTGTCGGTAAGGCCCTCCGTGTATGTGTGCCACTTGGATGGATATTGGTGCGACAGGGGTCAGTTAAACTCCCTTTTTGCGAAGACATAACTGGTCAGAAAGTTTGTAGGGCGCCATGACCCACAAAAAGTACGTCTGGTGTGAAAACCTGATCTTATATATTTTTTAGCTATACCTTTCCGGCGGAGGGAAGCAATTGGCTAATGGGCTCACTACAGCAAGTGGGCTCAGTTCTACACTATGCTTTGTTATGCAGCGAAGTTTCGCCCTATGATATCCAACCCAAGATGGATTACAACACTTGACGACATACAGCGTGTAGTTGTTGCCATCGTGGAGATGAGGTTTACTCTCTCTGCCTTGGCAACACCAGTAATTTTTCTTACTCTTTTTGTTCATCATACTCTTTTTGTAGGTTGGACGATGTTCATGCCACGTTGGCAGTTACAGGGCAAAGCCCGCACCGGTTGGGAAATGTGCTGGGCAGGGAGGGGGGGATGTAATATATACTATATTGTAAGAAGAAATCCCTATATTTGGCTCAGTATGCTAATATTACGTTGGCATCAAGATGTCGGAGATGCAGTGATGCACCCTATTGTTTATTTGACCATGCTGACTCTCAGAAAATATTTAGTGGTGGGTGGAAGTCATGGAGCTCAACATTCCAAATATCTTACCTCATGGCTGCTTTGACATTTCTCACATGGAATGTACGTGGAGTGAGGGATCCAATCAAAAGGTCGGCGGTATTTGCTTTACTCAAGCAGCAACGAGCAGACGTAATGGTTTTGGTAGAGACACATGCAGAGGGCTCAGTTCAAAGAGCGCTCAAACGCCCTTGGTTGGGGTGGGCATACCATTCTGTGCACACCACACACTCTAGAGGAGTTTCAATTCTTATTGCCAAACACACTCAGTTTGAGCTCCATGGCTTGGTATCAAATCCACAAGGTCCATATGTTTTTTTAAAGGCTAAGCTATATGGTGAAATGATTTTATTAATGGCATTCTATGTACCTCCACCATTTCAGACCTCCAGTCTGGTAGAGGGGTTTAATTTTATGGCCTTACACCCTAATGTGCCAGCGATGTGGTTGGGTGATTTCAACAATGTTTTGGACCCCACACTAGACAGAATGACTAGCTCCTCCATATCTAACGCCCCTCAGTATCAAACAAGATTTGCAAGACTGTTGCTGGATTTTGGTCTGGTTGACACGTGGAGATGCAGGAATCCCTCGCTTCGGGTGTATTCGTGCTTCTCCGCGTCCCACCGAACTATGTCTCGTATTGATTTAATATTAATCTCTAAAACACTCCTCCCCAGATTAATTGATGCAGGTTTTTCTCCTAGATCATTATCTGACCATTGCCCATATTGGGTCAAACTCTCCATCCATCATAATAGACCACCATTCTCTTGGAGACTAAACCCTTTTTGGCTGACTCTTTTTCCAGCAGAAGATGACCTCTCCTCACACTGGACACAATTCTTTGAGACCAATGAGGGCTCAGCGTCCCCTCAGATAGTCTGGGAAGCATTCAAGAAACACGCTCGTATGACACTTACCACACACATTAACAAATTAAAGCGTTCCTCTGGGGCAGCTATTACTGCTGCCACCGAGAGTCTGCTTTCAGCAGAAAAGGCATTTACAGAAGACCCCACTCCAGAGAAGGCAAACAATCCCAAACTTTTTGTTCTAGGGCCACTGATCAACTTCTGTACGAAAAAACTAAAAGAAAACTTTTTTTCCAAAAACAAAGGTTATTTGAGCAAGGGGAAAGAGCAGGTAAACTACTAGCCTATCTTGTACATTGCGAAGACAGACCCCCAGTTGTAATTTCGCTTTACTCCTCTGACGGTACTCTGATGACGGAACCGGCCCAAGTCACAACAATGTTTCGAGACTTCTTTACTACACTTTATACTTCCAAGGCCCCAACTGATAATACTTTAATGGAAGCTTTCTTAGACGATATTACTATCCCCCACCTAACGGAAGCTCAAATAGAGACCCTAGAGGCCCCATTGACAGCAGAAGAAATCACTAAAGCCATTGCGGAATTCCCCAAAGCTAAGGCCCCTGGTTCCGATGGACTACCAGTAGAGTTCTACTCCTCCCATTTAGAAATATTTATTCCTAGACTGCTAAAACTGTACAACTCCATCTTTACTGACTCTGAATTGCCAGCTTCTATGCGAGAGGCTACAATAGTACTAATTCCCAAACCCGGTAAGGACCCGCACCTTCCGGAGTCCTACCGCCCCATCTCTTTGTTACAGGTGGATGTAAAAATAATAGCAAAAATACTAGCCATACATCTAAATACAGTCATTTTGTCCCTAATACATGAAGACCAGACTGGTTTTATGCCAGGGCGAAATACATCTTTTAATCTCCGTAGATTGTTTATCAATCTGCAAGCAACACATGACAATCCAGGGTCCAGAATAGTTGTGGCCCTGGATACAGCCAAGGCGTTCGACTCTGTCGAATGGAAATATCTCTGGACCTGCCTAGCTCGATTTGGACTTGGTCCCAGATTTATAAAATGGGTCCAACTCCTCTATCAAAACCCAGTTGCAAGAGTAGTGGCAAATGGCTGGCCATCTGATCAATTTCCCCTATCTAGAGGTACGCGACAGGGGTGCCCTCTATCGCCTTTGTTATATGCCCTGGCAGCAGAGCCATTGGCAATTGCAATACGTGCACACCCGGGTATAGTGGGACTTCGGAGGGGTGAGGTAGTGGAAAAAATCAGCACATATGCGGACGATACTCTGCTGTACCTAGATGACTCACAGGAATCCTTGCCAATAGCTTTGGACCTGATAAAACGCTTTGGAGTATTCTCTGGTCTAAGGATCAATTGGGATAAATCCCAAATACTTCCTTTAGATAGCTTCCCACTAAACAGAGACAGGGCCACACTTGCTCTGCAGAGAGTAGACAAAATAAAATATCTAGGCGTACAAACGACTCGGGATTCATCAGAATACATCACACTCAATATAACACCACTGATCGATATGATTAAACAGAAAACCCAGATATGGGCGCGTCTTCCACTTGGAGTGACGGGCCGAATTAACCTAATAAAAATGGTCCTACTACCAAAAATTTTGTACATGATTTGGCACTCACTTGTATACCTGATACTCAGACACTTTAAAATAATGGAAACTCTACTTAAGCCATTTGTCTGGGGTAAAACTAGGCACAAACTCCCTTGGCAAAAGTTGAACCCCACTGACCTTGCTGGACTGGCACTCCCTGACTTCAATATGTACTATCTCGCATCCCAGCTTTCGCAAATTTTTCATATTGACAAAACAGACCGGAAAAGATTTTTATTCCTTGTATGCCCAAAATGGATACAACAGACTCTAGACCCAGTGCTATCAATGATGGGGGGGAGAGCTGGAGAGGGTGTGGGGACGGACCGCAGGTCTTCACTATATCAATATAAGAAAATCTGGGATATAGCATCCAAAAAACTTCATATTGAATCACCGAACATTTATACTCCCATATGGCACAATGAGTCCCTCTCTGAGTTTAGACGCATGCAGGACACCGAGGTGTGGAGTTCTAGAGGAATAATATACTTGACGCACATAACAAACAATGGGAAATTGAAAACATTTGAAACTCTAAAATCTGAATTTGCATTACCTAACTCCATGTTTTTTAGATACATACAACTAAGGCATGCTTTTCATACACAATACCCCGCAGATGACCTTACCCTAAAAGATAACCCATTAATGGCTGCCATAAAATTCCCAGACCCCAAAAAAATGATCTCTCAATTCTATGCCATGTTAACTATTCCACAGGCAACTGTTCAAGCCTATGCTCTGAAAACTAGATGGGAGGATGAAGTGGGTTCTATAGAAGATGATGAGTGGAGCGATGCACTAGATACATGTAAATTAGTATCCCCTAAAATATCAGACCGGCTCACACAGATTTTCATCACACACAAATCCTACCTCACTTCACTTAGGATCTCAAGATACAAAAGTAACCAATCTGCTAACTGTCTAATGTGTAACCAAGCCGTGGGCACCTTCTTCCACCTAATCTGGCATTGCCCTAAGATCCAACAGTTTTGGTCCCAGGTTATAAAATTTTTGCACGATACCATGGGTTCACCCATCACGCTACAACCAAAACCGTGCTTATTAGGAATTTTTCCTGACCCGGAACTTAACAAATTTATCAAAATATTATTACATGAATTTCTCTTCTCGGCTCGCAAGGTAATAGCCAAAGTATGGATGAGACCCACGCCACCAGAATTTTCACAATGGGTGTTAGAAATAAATAATTCTTTGCCATATAAAAAAATAATTTACTCCCATAGAGGATGCCCCACCAAGTATGAAAAAGTGTGGGAGAGGTGGCTCAGTTCCCCGGATACCTGCATCGACAGGATCTAGGCCACCCTGGCTTACGGGCCCTGCACCTACGGTGTTTCTGTTCTCGATCGGGGTCCCTCTCCCACATCATATTACAAAATGTGCTCATGATAGAGAAATGGAGTCAAATATAATATAGCAGAATGTATAAGATACCAATGTGAATGTCTTACATGAAAATATATTTAAATAGGGGAAAAGTTTCTTTACATATTCAGTTTTATATATTGAATGTAATGTACGTCAAGACTTTACACTGTATGTAATCTCCTGTATTTGTTCAATAAACAGAATTTTACAGGGTAAAAAGTTGCCTATGGAGATTTTTGAGGGTAAAAGTTTGACGCCATTCCACAAGCGGGCGCAATTTTGAAGCGTGGCATGTTGGGTATCAATTTACTCGGTGTAACATTATTTTTCACAATATAAAAAAAATTGGGTAACTTTACTGTTGTCTTATTTTTTTATTCAAAAAAGTGAATTTTTTCCAAAAAAAGCTCGCTTGTAAGACCGCTGCGCAAATACGGTGTGAAAAAAAGTATTGCAATGACCACCATTTTATTCTCTAGGGTGTTAGAAAAAAAAAAAAAAACAATATATAATGTTTGGGGGTTCTAAGTAATTTTATGGCAAAAAAACCTGTTTTAAACATGTAAACACCTAAATTCCAAAATGAGGCTGGTCCTTAAGTGGTTAAGGGCTGGAAGGCCAATAGGGGGGAGATTTACGAAAACAGGTGCACTTAGAATCTGTTGCAGCTGTGCATGGTAGACAATTGGCTTCTAACTTCAGCTTGTTCAGTTAAGCTTTGACAAAATCTGGAAGCAGATTGGTTTCTATGCAGAGCTGCACCAGATTCTGCACCATGCAGTTTAAGTAAATATAGTGTTTCACCTGGGGCAGATGGAGAGCCGGGGGGGGGGGGGGGGGGGGGGGTAGGAAGTGAATGCCGCTGTAAATGCACTCCAAACTTCAATTCGTATTTCCCAGTGAATGAAAAAATCTCAGCATTGTGCCAACCAACCACATCCAACCCGCTTATCAGAATAATATGACAATTATTGCAAAATGGTCATCAGCCCTCATGAGGTAAATGCCTCCATTTCTGGCTGTACCCTTTGGGCTGTATCCCTTGAGTTGGTCAGGAAAAATGTACTCAAAAATATGAAGAAGAGACGGGAGAAAACCCCATAGTGTAGCAGCGTGTAAAGCCATCCATTTTATTACAACAAAAGTGCACACTCGCATTAATCTTTTTCTGCTAATGGACGTACTAGATTTCAGTGCCAGGGTCATGGCTGTTGCTGGTAATGCTCTATAATGTAAAAGTGATCCCAGCGGCTCCACAGTGCTCACCTGTGCTCATCAATGCCGCTTCAACTGTGCCCATCACTGCCACCTCAATTGTGCTCATCAATGCCGCTTCACTTGCCCTTAAGCTTTTTTTCACTCGCCAAATGCAAGCAGACTAGTGGAAATTTAGAGGGCTAGTCTATGAGACCGGAATAGACCAAGATTTCATCACTTCCAGTTTTGGTTGTTTACATGCCTTTCCTGGCTTGTAAAGCATCAGGGCAAACTTATCTTGGTTTAATCAGATGCTTTGAAGGCAGAGGAGAGATCTAATAGACCCCAATTCTGTCACTGCCCATGCGCTCACTAGGAATGTTCTTCATCCCTTGTACTTGATGTGATTGTAGCCGTATTAGTGCAATTGTGACAGAGAAAATTGAGTACCGTGATACTTTTTTTGTTTGCACTAACATACAATTTTTCAGGACAAGCTTTCGGGGTATGATCCCTTCTTCAAGCAGTACTGATTCACACATTTTTAAGCAGAATGTTAAAAAAAAAAAAAAAAAAAAAAACACAATAATAATTCTTTTTGACACAAAAAATAATGGCCTGAATTTAGATATTGGTTTCCTTACCCATTATACTAAAGTTTTACGACCCCCTCTATGACTATCATTCCCCCCTCCCCCTCCATTCTATAGCTCTCCCTCTGTCTTATCTTATTATCTCTGCTATCTTTATTACCATTGATTTGTATGTGTTTGGTTTTCTCTTTTTTTTTTCTCTCTCCTTTCCCTCAGAGATGTGGTGTTTTTTTTTTTTTTTTTTTTTTTTGTTTTGTTTTTTACCAGTCTGCTTAAAAATTTGTGAATCAGTACTGCTTGGACCTTGAAGAAGGGGACATACCCCGGAAGCTTGTCCTGAAAAATTGTATGTTAGTGCAAATAAAAACAGTATCACGAACAATACTCAATTTTCTCTGTTCTGTCCTTATGATAGCTATATAGTTGATGATAAATAATAAAAAATAAAATAAATTAAAGTGCCCCATCCCCCTGTGCTCATGTGCAAATGAAAACCCGTACTTGATACATGATCACACCACACATATGAGATATTGCTGAGAATGTCAGAGTGAAAACAATAATTCTAGCGCCAGACCTTTTGTGTATCTCTAAACTGGTAACCTGTATAAGCTTTTAAAGTTTCGCCTATGGAGATTTTTAGGTATCATCATTTGTCGCCATTCCATGGCCGTGCTCCATTTTAAAGCGTGACATGTAAGGTCTCTCTTGACTCAGCGTAACATCTTTTATATTTTCCCCAAACAGTTGGGTATTATATTGTTTGTGTGCACTAAAATTCCATGAAGTGTATTTCTCTTACGTTCATTGACGGACACAGCTGCCTCTTCTTTATCCTTGACCAGACAGGTTTTATAGCCCCACCTACAGGAGTAGGACACTAGGCAGAAAAAGACTTGGCACCTCCTATGGGTAGTCCTCTCTGGGCAAAAAAACCCCTCAGCTATAGGCCTCCAGTCATTTTGTGCCTAGTGTCTTCAAAAGTATAGACTTGTTGTCCTGCTGAATCTTTTGGTTCCACAGCTTTTTTTTTTTTTCTTTAGCTCTGCACTCGGTTGGCCGCGAGTTAAATGCTCCACGGACCAGGGCAGCCAGTGAGTTAAATGTCTCACGGGGACATATATGATTGGGCGCCTATAGTCTGTGCTACCCCTGGCTGACAGCCCTCCTCTTTGGTGGAGAGGATGATCTGTCACAGAAGCCTTACCTGTACGCTCTGCTCGACTGCTAAGTAGAAAATTTCCCTCCCTTCCACCTCTGGACGCGGTTTGGGGTATGGGTAGTCCCTGGGGTTGTCGGTCCTGTGGGGTCCCCTTCTTCCCTTCTAACCTTGTGGTGGTCTACTCCCCCCACCCCAGTTTTCCCCTGAGACGCTGGATTTGCCTGCAGTGCTGTCGATCGCATGTCCTACCTGGGTCCCTTGGTGGGCGAATGTCACCTGGTGGTCCGGTAGTGGGTGCGGGGGCAGCCTTGACTGCCCTGTGGCATCCTGTCATGGCTGTCGGCAGGTGGGCTCCCTTCGGGGAGGGATCATGACGTGTGGGCTTGCTTCGGTGCCCCCTGAGGGTGTTTTGGTCCTCCAGCCATGAGCTAGGGCTTTTGTTCGGAGCTGCTGTCTGGACCGGTGTCTATCACTGGCCCCGCCCGTGGGTCAGAGTGCACCACGTGGTCGGACTGGCCACAAATTTAGTCCACAGCTCTGCAGCCTACTGGGCAGGCTCCAGTGCCACCATCTTGACTATGGGCCAGCCGCCCTCTGTTGTGATGAGGGCGGCACTCGCTGCAAGGGGGGGGAGCGAGCCCTGGGGGCCCTATTGGCTGAAGTCATCCGCCATTTTTATGTGGCCTCACAAGGTGGCCATTTTGTTGGTGGCAGCCTGGGCTCTCATTAAAAAAACCTCTGTGTCCCGTGATGTACTCCAAGAAAAGGATTTTACATTTAAGCTGTAGACAAAATCCAATTTTCTTTATTGAACATCACGGGTCACATAGCAGCCATAATAATTACTATGTGGGATGTCCTAAAGCAATGCCCTTGAGGGGAGGGAGACACTTACAGAAACTGCCACCTGAGAACGACTTATTCTGCCGCCTGTAACATACTAAGGCCAAAGCAGTATCCTCCGTGGCTTTTATATCCATCTGGTAAAATCCTGTGAATGTATGAACCAAAGACCATGTAGTAGCCTTAAAAACCTGAGCCACTTACACCTGATGGCGGATGGCCACACACCTGGTAGTGAGCGTTCTCACCAAAAAGGGCCATAGGCTTGAATAATTAACTGGTGGATCCAATGAAAAAATGGTTAACTTGGATGCCTCTTGCTCTTCCTGGGCTCTGCTGCAGCATGTCAGATATTTATACTGAAATATTAACAGTATTATATTTATGGAATTATAAAGAGAGAAAAGTATTGTTGCGCTACTAAAAAATGTTTTCTCTTAAAAGTGTAAATCAGCAGCAAGCATCACCAGTATGATAACCGTATACAAAATGTGATAAATAAATGCAGCGCTAAGTGTCATTAACCATGCGTTTTCAGTGATTATACAAACATATAATCAAACATATCACCTTTCATAGGTAATAAGGATGTTCATCCGAGAAAATGTGATGGTGATTCAAAAATTATAAGTGAAAAATAAACAAATTATAAGTGCAGTGTCTACAAACATGAATCATCTAATTAGAATAATATATATCACCCTACATCACAGCAGTGTATAGTGGTATATAAAGGAATAAAGTCCATACATAAAAAAACTCTAGCGATAACGCTGTGCAAACTGTGGCACTGATGAGATCCCGTAGTGATTGTTACATCTGGTGGGCAATCTTCCTGCATACAGATTTCATATAGAAATAGTAAGGTGGATGCGCTTACCAGAAGGGATGGACACTCTCACCGTACGGCGGGGTGTCATAAGGGCTTGTGGATCCAGATGATCCTATGGGTGTACACTGGAAACTCGGTGAGGCGTGCCAATGGACAGTACCGGAGATTGCATACACAGCGACTTCAGAGACAAGGTAGACTGTAGGTCATCGGATGGATGGATGGATTCACCTCTCCCAATACGCTGGTGGCCGAAAGGATGTAGTTCTCACCACGTCACAATGTCATCCACATAGGGAAAAAAAAGGGAATTTCCACATGGTGCATGAACCGATAAAAGCAGGTTTATTTGAAATCATCAGCGGTACAGCAGACGTTTCACAAGCATCAGATAAAAAAGTTGAACAAGTGATCCCAAGTTGAATAAAAATAGGATTGGAAATTAGCATGGTAACAGAGTAACAGCAGTCAGCAACCCGACATGTTTCGGACGATTGTCCCCTGTAGATGGACAATCGTCCGAAACATGTCGGGTTGCTGACTGCTGTTACTCTGTTACCATGCTAATTTCCAATCCTATTTTTATTCAACTTGTGATCACTTGTTCAACTTTTTTTATCTGATGCTTGTGAAACGTCTGCTGTACCGCTGATGATTTCAAATAAACCTGCTTTTATCGGTTCATGCACCATGTGGAGATTCCCTTTTTTTTCCCTATGTGGATGACATTGTGACGTGGTGAGAACTACATCCTTTCGGCCACCAGCGTATTGGGAGAGGTGAATCCATCCATCCATCCGATGACCTACAGTCTACCTTGTCTCTGAAGTCGCTGTGTATGCAATTTCCGGTACTGTCCATTGGCACGCCTCACCGAGTTTCCAGTGAACACCCATAGGATCATCTGGATCCACAAGCCCTTATGACACCCCGCCGTAGGTTGAGAGTGTCCATCCCTTCTGGTAAGCGCATCCACCTTACTATTTCTATATGAAATCTGTATGCAGGAAGATTGCCCACCAGATGTAACAATCACTACGGGATCTCATCAGTGCCACAGTTTGCACAGCGTTATTGCTAGAGTTTTTTATGTATGGACTTTATTCCTTTATATACTACTATACACTGCTGTGATGTAGGGTGATATATATTATTCTAATTAGATGATTCATGTGTGTAGACACTGCACTTATAATTTGTTTATTTTTCACTTATAATTTTTGAATCACCATCACATTTTCTCGGATGAACATCCTTATTACCTATGAAAGGTGATAGGTTTGAATATATGTTTGTATAATCACTGAAAACGCATGTTTGATTATACGTTTGTTTAACCACAGAAAAACGCATGGTTAATGACACTTAGCGCTGCATTTATTTATCACATTTATGGAATTATGCAGGAGATTTTCACATCTTTCCACAAATCAACCAAATCAAATTTGTTTATCCATGCTAGTTTGAAGAAAAAAGGGGAATACAGCTGTGTGTGTGTGTGTGTGTGTGTGTGTGTATATATTATAATATATATTACTAAAAGCTCAGTATAAAATAATATCAGATATAATTGGTGATGCTACAAAAAAAATATACCTTCAATTATATGGGTGATGCATAGGAAGAGAAATTTTACCACAAGCTCTTGTTACAAACACTTCATGACGGCTTCGTAAATAGCTTTCCGTGGCTTTACAGACGTATGAAAACAAACTAAGGCGTTGAGATATCTTTTCAAACAAATAGGCCTTCAAGCTCAAACCTCTTTTTTTACAGTAAATGGACAATTTTGTTAACCGTATACAAACTTAGTGATTTAACCAAGACTTATTTTAAAGTAAAAATAAATTTAGATTTTATTTTTAAACACATCACGACAAATCCATTGTGCAGACTTTGGTATTAGCTTTTATAAAGACATACAAAAATGTGTATTTCTGTTAATATTTGGAATATAATTATATCATGCTATATGCTTGCTATGCCATAATTATAAATGGTTTTGTATATGTTAAAACACTTCAATCACCAACAGGTAAAAATATAAGATTAATACTTTACCAGAGATTAAGACTCTTTTGTTTTGAGATATATCAGCTGGGTGTCCCAAAGGATATCTTTTATCCTCATTCCTACATCTCTCCGCTCTGGTTTTTCTCCTCTCGTCCCTCCGTCTAAAGCTCTCCTCCCTGTCATGTTTCCAGTCTATATAACCCCCAGGAATGGGTGTGGTAATGCTTTTCACGACGTAAGTGATGTCAAACATATGTAATTAACTGCCCAAAATCTATAGGGGCAATATCGAACCTTTATACAGTGTCCAATAGGTGGCGTTATTGGATTGCTTAACATACCCAATTTAATTTCTGAATAACCTTTTGAGTTAAACTATTAATTACTTCAGCCCCAGACCATTTGGCTGGCCAAAGACCAGAGGACTTTTTACAATTTGGCAATGTGCTGCTTTAACTGGTAATTGCGCGGTCATGCAATGTTGTACCCAAACGAAATTTGCGTTTTTTTTCCCACAAATAGAGCTTTCTTTTGATGGTATTTGCCTCTGTGATTTTTATTTTTCGCGATATAAATGGAAAAAGATCGAAAGTTTTGGAAAAAAATTATATTTTCTACTTTTTTTTTTTCTGGTTCAATATGTTTTATTACAAAAGTAGTATTAAGCATACAGTGTCAAAGGCACCTAGATCGCCCACGCAGGGGCTGGAACTGGCACATAAGAGACAAAAACAAAAGGGATTACAACATAAACCAAGGAGGGCAGCCTCCTAATTAACAGTCATAGAAATCCTGGGTACAACTTACGTAATTTGGGGTGACCCCCAGAAGTGCAGGAAAGACCAGGACATAATGCATTCTGCAGTAAGTTCGTCTTGGGCTTCTGTTAGTAATCAAAAAAAAATGGCGGGCTAGGAGCCCTGGTAAGAGAAGAACAGAGATAAATAGGAAAGAGAAGGGGAGAATAAGAGAAAGGGGGAAAGCAAAAAAAGAGGGGGGCGCCCGGGACCATCCAGGAAACCAGTCAGTCGACCCATGCTAGCCAGAGGAAGTTCGGGGAAGCCATATGCCAGCCAAGGCTCCCAAACTTTAAGGAACTTGGCATGCATGTCTTTGATAGACATGTGCACACTGAAATATTTTGTTTCGGAATTTCGTTTTCATCCGAAAAATTAATTTTAGTTACTCCCGAAATTCGTTTTTATTTATTTAGTTTTTCGTTAAAAATTGCATTTATCCGAAAATCCAAATTAACCACTTGACCACTGGGCACTTAAACCCCCTTAATAACCAGACCAATTTTCAGCTTTCGGTGCTCTCACACTTTGAATGACAATTACTCAGTCATGCAACACTACCCAAATGAATTTTTTGTCCTTTTTTTCACACAAATACAGTAGAGCTTTCTTTTGGTGGTATTTAATCATCGCTGGGTTCTTTATTTTTTGCGCTATAAAAGAAAAAAGACCGAAAATTCTGTAAAAAAAAATGCATTTTTCTTCGTTTGTTATAAAATTTTGCAAATTAGTAATTTTTTCTTCATATATTTTGGCCAAAATGTATACCGCTACATATCTTTGGTAAAAATAACCCAAATCGGTGTATATTATTTGGTCTTTGTGAAAGTTAGAGTCCACAAGCTATGGTGCCAATCTCTGAAAATTGATCACACCTGAAGTACTGACGGCTCTCATTTCTTGAGACCCTAACATGCCAGAAAAGTACAAATACCCCCCAAATGACCCCTTTTTGGAAAGAAGACATTCCAAGGTATTTAGAAAGATGCATGATGAGTTTTTTGAAGTTGTCATTTTTTCCCACAATTCTTTGCAAAATCAAGATTTCTTTTTTCTTTTTTTTTTTTTTTCACAAAATTGTCATGTTAGCAGGTTATTTCTCACACACAGCATATGCATACCACAAATTACACCCCAAAACACATTCTGCTATTACTCCCGAGTATGGCGATACCACATGTGTGAGACTTTTACACAGCGTGGCCACATACAGAGGCCCAACATGCACGGAACACCATCAGGCGTTCTGGAGTGCCCAGGCCAATTCTGACATTTCTCTCCTACATGTAAAAATCATAATTTATTTGCTAGAAAATTACATAGAACCCCAAAACATTATATATATATATTTTTTAGCAAAGACCCTAGA
The DNA here is from genome assembly GCF_042186555.1 of Aquarana catesbeiana. Taxonomy (NCBI): domain Eukaryota; kingdom Metazoa; phylum Chordata; class Amphibia; order Anura; family Ranidae; genus Aquarana; species Aquarana catesbeiana. The sequence continues at coordinate 126,692,831 of NC_133330.1, forward strand.
GAATACAATGGCGGTCGTTGCAACTTTTTATCTCGCACGGTATTTGCGCAGCAATTTTTCGAACACGTTTTGTGCTTTCAAAAAAAAACAAAACAGTAATGTTAGCCCAATGTTTTTACATAATGTGAATAATGAAGTTATGCCGAGTAAATAGATACCTAACATGTCACCCTTCAAAATTGCACACGCTCGTGGAATGGCGCCAAACTTCGCTACTTAAAAATCCCCATAGGAGACGCTTTAAACAATTTTACTGGTTACATGTTGTGAGTTACAGAGGAGGTCTAGGGCCAAAATTATTGCTCTCGCTCTACTGATCGCAGTGATACCTCACATGTGTGGTTTGAATACCATTTTCATGTGGGCGCAACTTACGTATGCGTTCGCTTCTGACTGCGAGCACACGGGGAAATTTTTTATTTTTTTTTTTTATTGTTCATTTTACTTTATTTTAGTTTGAGGCTTTTTTCCAAAAAATACATTTTCGGATCACTTTTATTTCTATTACAAGGAATGTAAACATCCCCTGTAATAGGAATATGGCATGACAGGTCCTCTTTACAGTGAGATATGGGGTCAATAAGACCCCACATCTCACCTCTAGGCTGGGGAGCCTGAAATAAAAAAATGATCCTGGCTTCGATCGTAGCGGTGAGTCGGTAGAAGCACCTGAGGGCGGCGAGAGGGGGGGGCGTCCCCTCTCGCCTCCCGTAAGAATGATCAAGCAGTGGAACAGCCGCTATGATCGTTCTTATGGTGTAGGGAATCGCCGGCTGAAAAAGATGATATCTGAATGATGCCTGTAGCTGCACCAATCATTCAGATATCCCCGCACAAAGTCAAGGATGTCGTATGACGGCCGGCGGGCAGGAAGTGGTTAAAACACATTTTTTTTAACACAAAGTTGTCCATTTATACAATATTTCTAACACATAGCATGTACATACCAAAAATGACACCCCAAAATAGATTCTCCTGCTCCTCCTACACATACAATGGCCGAGTACGGCTGAGCATGGCAAAGTTTGGCGGAGCATGGCGCAGTATTGCACAGGGTTGCACAGGATCATTGCAGAGTATTGCACAGGGTTGCACAGGATCATTGCAGAGTATTGCACAGGGTTGCACAGTATCATTGCAGAGTATTGCACAGGGTTGCAGAGTATTGCACAGGGTCATTGCAGAGCATGTGGGGATGGCTGAGCATGGATGTGACTGTACATGTCACTGAGCTGCGCTGTGGGCACTACACATCCAGCCCACAGCGCGGCTCCCATCCGATCTCTCCCCCTCTGTACCGATCGGTACAGAGAGGGGAGGGAGGAACCGGCGTCATGACATGACGCCGGTTTGTTTACATGTGATCGCTCCGTCATTTGACGGAGCGATCACATGGTAAATGGCCACGAATAGCGGCCGTTTACCGTGATGGAGGACCCGGCGGTCACGGATGTTCCCGTGTGCGCGCCCCAGGGGGCGCGCGGGAGCAGTTTTCTGGAATCACGTCATATGACCTGATCCCAGAGTTATCCAGCCGCCCTGCAGCCGTCATTTGGCTATGGGGCGGTTGGCAAGTGATTAAGGTCGAATCTGTCATTGAAGGCTTATGGTGTCTGTCGAATGTTCAAAGAAGATTCGATGGAGCAGCTAAACTGTACGACGCCGTATAGTTTACCTGCTCCGTCGAATCTTCTTAGAACTTTCAACAGACACCATAAGCCAAAGTACGTGTGTACTTAGTTCTAGCTATTTTACTGCTCCTCCTCTTTGGTTACAATCAGCCAATAACATTCATCATCATCATTATTATTTTTATTAATCTTTTCTCCCCTGCGTCGAATCTTTTCTCCCCTGCGTCGAATCTTTTCTCCCCTGCGTCGAATCTTTTCTCCCCTGCGTCGAATCTTTTCTCCCCTGCGTCGAATCTTTTCTCCCCTGCGTCGAATCTTTTCTCTCTATGTAGAATAATCTTGGACTAATAGAGCTAAGGTTAGGCACATTCGACCACAGGTTTGATGGACACAGATTGTTATTGTCATCATCATGTCGAATCTCCTATCTATATCAAACTGTTGTAGCAACGAAAACAAAGCATTTGTTTATGTCGGATCTTTCATTTTTCGGATTCTGCACTTTCGTTATCGTTTGTTAAAACGATAACGAAAATACTTGAAATTCGGACGAAAATGCATTCGGACGGAAATGCATTCGGACGAAAACGAATGCACATGTCTAGTCTTTGAGTATACTAGACATTTGTTCATTGAACATCGTGGATGTCAAGCGGTTTTTCACTTCCTGGAAGGGGGACTGAGGTTTTTTTCCATGCTTGAGCAATCGCCCATTTGGCCGCTATGAACAGATAGGTTGCCAATCTCTGCTGACGAGCAAACAAACCCGGTATGGGGCAATGTAATAGTGCAAATTTGGCCTCTTTACGGACATTTAAATGGAACAGAGAAAACAAACCAAATACTCTGGACCAGAACCCCACTATTTGTGGGCAGGCCCACCAGGTGTGAATTACATCCCCACGATGGCCACATCCCCGGAAGCAGCAATCGCTAGAGGTGGGGTTGGCATGTGCAATACGTGCTGGGACCCAATACCACCACAATAGCACTTTGTTTGCTGCCTCCAAGATAGCAGTATTAAAGGAACATTTGGCTACAGAAGACCAGCCCTTGCTCCAGTCCGCCGGATCAATCCCATGTCCCAGATCCCGCTCCCACTGGGACACGAGAGTGAGGGGGGAGATGATCGATTACTCAAAGCTATGTAGAGGGTGGAGATGAGGCCCGGGAAACCCGGGGTATGTAGACAGATGTGTTCAAAAGCAGATGTCTGGAAAGGGGGTACGTCGGAACGTAGCTATCCAGTGCTGAATCTGAAGAAAACGAAAGAATTCTGTCTGGGGAGCATCATAGGATTCGCAGAATGCAGACCACAACGATGGAGTACGTGTAGTCAGTAGATGGCGTATCTGGGTAAGGCCCCGTGAGGTCCACCACGCGAACGCATGGGGCTGGCCGAGCCCCGGGTGAACAATGGGTTATTTGTAACGGGCAGCAGGAGCAGGAAGGGGGACATAAGGGAGCTTGTATATCTGAGTCCCACAGCTTTAGGCTATGTATCGTAAGAGGGCTCAATGAGGTTGGCCGAAGTTTCTGGGACATCTGAGCTGCCAGATAATATTTAGAGACTTGGGGAAACTCCCAAACCACCTTGCAGTCTATGTGTAAAGAGAGTAGCCTTAGAAATTCTAGGGCGTTTATTAGCTCAGATAAAGCACATGATCCTGCTCTGTAGGCGGAGAAAATGGGAGGGGACCCGTACTGGTAGGGTGCGAAAAAGTACAGAAATTTTGGTAAGATTGTCATCTTTACAGAATGGATTCGACCTAACCAGGACAGGTGTGGAAATTGCCAAGTCTGCAGAAGAGTGGTTAAGGATCTAAGTAGGGGATAGTAGTTAACAGAGAATAGAGAAGAGTAAGTGGGCATCAGTCGGATTCCCAGATATTCAATGTAAGTGGTTGTTCAACGAAAGGAGAAGTGGGACTGCAGGCATGCTACCAGGTCAAGGTCTAGGGAGACATTTAGAGCTACAGATTTCTCTAAGTTGATATGAAGGCCTGAAATGGATGAGAAATGTGTCAAGAGGCGTAACAAGTTAGGGAGGGTAGTAAGGAGGTTAGTCAAGGTCAGAAGAGCGTCGTCGGCAAAAAGGCTTAGCTTGAACTCATGACCTGCATAGGGGATTCCCGTCACGTTCTGGTCTGCACAAAGTGCAAGTGCTAAGGGTTCCAAAGCCAGGGTAAAGGGGGCACCCCTGCTTCGTGCCCCTATGGATAGAGAAGGGCTCTGAAAAGTGCCCTGCATATTTCACCGTAGCTGTAGGGACCGAGTATAGAGCCTGTATCCAAGTCAGCAAGGCTTCCCCAAAACCCCAGCGAGAGAGTACAAATTGCAAATATTCCCATGACAAGGTGTCGAAGGCTTTATACATATGTAAGGAGTGAAAGAAGCCCGGGATCTTCCGATGCTGCATAAGATGAACAACCTTGCGGACGTTATCACCAGCCTGCCTCCCTGGGACGAAGCCCACTTGATCTCTGTGGACCAGGCGGCCTATATATTGATTAATGTGGCCGCTCAAGATTATACCTAGAATCTTCCGACCGATCTTGCTTCTGAATGACGACCTGGAGGCCTGGGGTTCACTCGCATCGACAGGCTTCTTAGGGACCATTGCGATGTGGACCCTGAAGGCATCAGGAGAAGGCAAGGAGCCCTGGTTTAGAGCGTTGAAGTAGTTAGCAAGGTGAGGTGCTAACAATGCAGGACACGACTTATAATAAAGCCCAGAGAAGCCATCTGGGCCCAGAGCGTTAGAGGGCTTCAGGGACTTGATTGCTCAAAGGACTTCAGCTTCTGAGATGTTTGCGTTGAGAGCTTCATGTGCGTCACTTGGAAGCGAAGGAAGATTTAGGTCCCGAAAGAATTGTTCTGCTTGCTGTAGAGGGAATGGACCTGGTTTAGTATAGAGCGCGGAGAGAAACTCAGAGAATCTAGATAGGATTTGCTCAGGGTTAGAGGTAAGACCCCCCCAGATCTCATCCGGAGTCGAATAGGCTTATATGGTTTCCCAAACGAATTCAGTTTCTTGGCCAGCATAGGACCTGGTTTGTCTGCACAGGTATATTACCTGTGTTTAGACCACCACAGGGCCTTTTCAGCTCGGGAGGTGGGGAGAAGGTCAAGCTCTGTCGCCAGAGTGTCGCGTGCTTTTCTGTGTGCAGCAGTGGGACGTGTCTTCCAAAGTGCATCCGCGGCCTGTCAGGAGAGACTGTAACTCTGTGATGCGACGTTCTCTGTCTTGTTTACGTGCTGAAGCGAGTTGAATGATGTGACCCTGCACTGTAGCCTTATGGGCTTCCCACAGGGACACAACTGAAGCGACCAGGCCGACGCTGTCAGCAAAATATGTTTGTATGAAAGATTGGATTTGTAGATTCGTGGCCTGGGTAGACAGTAGGGACGAATTAATTCGCCATAAAAACGGGCATCTAGCAGGGCCTGAGAGAACAACAAAAAAACCAAGGGGTCATGGTCCGACCATGGTGAAGACAAAATATAGATTTTGCTGACCAATGGAAGATGATCTATCTTCATGAAAATGTGGTCAATCCTGCAAAAACTGTCATGAGTGTTGGAATAGTAGGTAAAATCACGGTCCGTAGGATGGAGTTACCTCCAGACATCTATTAACCCAAAGGTTTGCAGGACTGCACGCGTCTGAGCCTCGTGAGAGGGGGTTGACCCCTGAGCATATAGTCTGTCCAAGGTCGAGTTGAGAGTGATATTGGCATCACCCATAAAAAGGAGTAAACCCTTCTGGTGCTGAGAAAGAGAGAGACATTGGAGAGGTGGGAGAAAAACCTGTGCTGAAACCGGTTAGGTGCATAGGAGACAATTGTTACCTCTTGGTCCCATAATATCCCCTGTAAGAGTAGATAGCGGCCCGTAGGTTCAGCAAGCTCCAATGCGCAATTGAAAGAAAGATTGCGTTTGAATGCGATCAGGACACCTCTGTTTCTCAGTGGCCGAGGCAGTATAAAACTGAGGATAATGTGAGGAGTGGAACCTAGGAGTGGAAGACTGCGCGAACCTTGTCTCCTGTAGGCATATTATATCTACCAGTTGAGATTTAAGATGGTGGAACGCTTGATGGGCGAATTAAAGCCATGGATGTTATGTGAGTGTATTTTCAACTGAGGGGTGGCCATAGTGTGGAGGTGTAAAAGGGCTCCCCAACAGAGAGAGGCCCTACAGATTCCCTAGAAGGTGACTGGCCGGCTCCCCGACGGGCCCTGGGACCCAAGGAGTGAGCAGAACAAGGATGGGAGGAAGAAAAGAGAAGAAAGGGAAGTGAAGACTGGAGAGAAAAGAACATGTAGAAGCTGCGAGAAGGGACCACCAAACAGGTGGAATACATCCCAGTAGTGAGGGACGTCCAGGGGGGTAACTCCCCCACCGGACACATGGCTGCAAACATGACAAATTATAGCTCCCGTGGAGATAGGGGAGAAGGGTATTAGGAGTAGCAGGAAGCCAGAATTCCGCCCAACCTACGATAAGGGGGGAGGAGGGAGGGGGAAGGGAAGAGGACGGGGGAATATGCACCTTAGGTAGAGAAAAGGACAAAACTAAAAAAAAAAAAAGGGGGGCCACATAGCATACACAAGGAGGAGAGCCACGTAGGTCAGCAAATCATGAGCTATGAATTCAAACAATAAACTCCTTTTATGAGTGAAGACTGGGGGGGGGGCACGGTTCAAGTGCCATAACCCCAACCACCCGAGGTCAACTGCAGGATCCTAGAGACCATGATGTGCAAAATATAGCATATAAAGAGCAGGGCAGGCCTCCACACCGCCGCCAGCACAAAAGGGGCCAGCGGGGGCAGGGAGGTCAGCGCAAGGGTCAATCTAGGATGCCGTAAACATATAGAAAACAGTAGTATAAAAATTCAGTCTTAAGTACCCAGTAAACATTAGAGCATTAAACTTTACCTCATTAACCCATAATGGGCCTCTTTAAAAAAAAAAAAAAAAAAAGGGTTAGAGCATTCAACAGTAACTTGCTCAAGGTGCCGTGTCCAGCGCAGTAGGCCTGGCCAGTGACCATGGGCTAGGCATCTTAGGTAAGGGTAAGGCGCTCCTCAGGGGATTTAGTAAGTCTACACAGACACTCAGGAGGAGTCTTGAGAAAATGCAGTCCATGACGCGGAAGTCATACAGGACAAAAAAATAAAATAAAACAATAAAATAAAAATAAATAAAAAATTCGGGGACATACATAGCATACACAAAGGGGAGAGCCACATAGGTCAGCAGATCATGAACTATGAATTCAAACCATAAACTCTCTGAGAGATTGGGGGGGGGGGGAGAGACACAGTTCCGGTGCTGTAACCCCAATCTCCCCGGGATCAACTGCAGGATCCTAGAGACCATGAGAAAAGATGTCACCGAGCATGACGTGCAAAGTATAGCACATAAAGAGCAAGGCAGGCCCTCACACCGCCGCCAGCCCGAAAGGTACCGGCGGGGGGAGAAGGCAAGCCCAAGGGTCAGTCTAGGATGATGCAGACATACAGAAAACAATAGCATAACAATTCAGTCCCCAGAACCCGGTAAACATTAGAAAATTAAATTGTACGTCATTAACCCATAGTGGGCTTCTTTTAAAAAAAAAAAAAAGGGGGGTCAACAGTAGTACCAAAAAACGGCAGTATGTCAAAAAAAAAAAGAATGGGAGTAGAGCATTCAACAGTAACTTGTAACTTGCTCAGGGCAGCATGTCTAGCGCAGTAGGTATAGTCAGTGAGCATGGACTAGGCAACTTTGGGTAAGGGTAGGACGCTCCTCAGGGGGTCGAGTAAGTTTACACAGTCACTCAGGAGTAGTCTTGAGAGAGTGCAATTTTTTGCTTTTTTTCAGAGCAAAAAAAAAAGTGGGGGAAAACAATGTAACGCAGCCATCAAAAGAAGGTAGAGGAACCCAATGGCAATGGGTTAACTGGAAGAAGGTTACACAGCCACGACAAGAGGTGGCAGGGTCAGGAGGTCAGACTCCAAGGCAGAAACCAGGATGGCATTCCAGTAGTACTTTCAGCCCGGAGAGGAACTAGGGGGACCAGGACGTGAAGGGGAGCGGTGTCGGGATCTCTTGCGTGCAGATTTCTCCCAAAGGTGGCCAAGTTGATTCGGGGCCTGTTGAGCCTGGGGGCTGTGACGGGCCAGGGCCAGTTCCTCCGGGGGGGGGGGGAAGAAGGTGTAACGCTTCCAGCATCGTCTGGGCTTCTTCAGGGGTGCCAACAGAGTAGCTCTTGTTCCTAAAGTCAAAGGACAGCCGAAAAGGGAAACCCCAGGCGTATTTGATGTGGTTATTCAGCAGGGCTGTAGTGAATGGCTTCATCTGACGTCTCTTCTGGAGAGTAATTTGGGAAAGGTCAGAGAAAAGCTGGTAGCGGTGGCCCTGGAAGCACAGCTCCGGTTTATTTCTGGCCGCCATCAGGAGGGTTTCTTTTGTGCGATATATAAACTTGATAATGATATCCCTGGGGGGACCCTCCTGCCTCTTTGTTCCCAGGGCCCGATGGATGCGGTCAATAGGAATGGCGGGCACCAGTTCCTGAAACAGCGCCATCGCGGTAGAGGTTAGGTCTGTAATCATCTCAGGGATACCACGCAAACGGAGGTTACCGCGGCGAACGTGGTTTTCAAAGTCCTCAAGCCGCAGCAGGGTTGATGTCAGCTATATCTTGCTCATGATTTACAATCACAGTTATGGCCGCATCCATCTTGTCATCTAGATCATTGGTGCAGCTCCCCAGCTCACGGATCTCTTTAGTGAGTTGGTTGGAAAGCTTAGTGGTAGCTGCAGACAACATAGAAGCAGCTCAGCATCTCTGTGAGGGAGGCTGCCGTGGTACAGATCCCTCTGCCTGACTGTCAGCATCCGAGAACAGGTCTGCCTCACCTGAAAGAAGGGGCGAGAGGAGCTCCAAACTCGAGGCCGTGGCTTCAGGAGAGTCCGCGGGCGGGGTGGCCTCATCTTCCGGGCCGTTTGACGCGGTGTTGGTGGCGCGAGCAGCGCCAGTTTTCCTCCCAATCGGTGCGTCATATATAGTCATATATTTAGGCCAAAATTTATTCAGCCATATGTCTTTGGTAAAAGAAAATGTCAATAAGTGTATATTTATTGGTTTGCGCAAAAGTTATAGCGTCTACAAACTATGGTACATTTTCTGGAATTTACGCAGCTTTTAGTTCGACTGCCAATCTCATTTCTTGAGGTGCTAAAATGGCAGGGCAGTGCAAACCCACCCCCAAATTACCCCATTTTGGAAAGTAGACACCCTAAGGAAATTGCAAAGAGGCATGTTGAGCCCATTGAATGTTTTATCTTTTTGTCCCAAGTGATTGAATAATGACAAAAAGAAAAAAATTTTTACAAAAAGTTGTCACTAAATGATATATTGCAAACACATGCCATGGTTATATGTGGAATTGCACCCCAAAATACTTTTTGCTGCTTCTCCTGAGTACGGGGATACCACATGTGTGGGACTTTTTGGGAGCCTAGCCACGTACGGGGCCCCGTAAACCAATCACCGCCTTCAGGATTTCTAAGGGCATACATTTTTGATTTCACTCCTCACTACCTATAACAGTTTTTAAGGCCATAAAATGCCAAGATGGCACAACCCCTCTCAAATTACCCCATTTTGGAAAGTAGACACCCCAAGCTATTTGTTGAGGCATGTTGAGTCTATGGAATATTTTATATTTTGCCACAAGTTGCGGGAAAATGAGAAACTTTTTTTTTTTTTTTGCCCAAAGTTGTCACTAAATGATATATTGCTCACACAGGCCATGGGCATATGTGAAATTACACCCCAAAATACATTCTGCTGCTTCTCCTGAGTATGGGGATACCACATGTGTAGGACTTTTTGGGAGGCTAGGCCATAAAATGCCAAGATAGCACAAACCCCCCCCCCCCCCCAAATGACCCCATTTTGGAACGTAGACACCCCAAGCTATTTGCTGAGAGGCATGGTGAGTATTTTGCAGCTCTCGTTTGTTTTTGAAAATGAAGAAAGAAAATAATTTTTTTTTTTTTTTTAAACTGACAAAAAACGAGATCTGCAAAATACTCACCATACCTCTCAACAAATAGCTTGGGGTGTCTACTTTCCAAAATGGGGTCATTTAGGAGGGTTTTGTGCCATCTGGGCATTCCATGGCCTCCGAAACTGTGATAGGTAGTGAGGAGTGAAACAAAAAATTTACACCCTTAGAAAGCCTGAAGGCGGTGCTTGGTTTTCAGGGTCCTGTACACGGCTAGGCTCCCAAAAAGTCTCACACATCCCCGTACTCAGGAGAAGCAACAAAATCTATTTTGGGGTGTAATTTCACATATGCCCATGGCATGTTTGAGCAATATATCATTTAGTGACAACTTTGTGCAAAAAAAAAAAAAAGTATTTTTCCCGCAACTTGTGTCAAAATATAAAATATTTCATGGACTCGACATGCCTCTCAGCAAATAGCTTGGGGTGTCTACTTTCCAAAATGGGGTCATTTGGGGGGTTGAACTGTCCTGGCATTTTATGCACAACATTTAAAAGCTTATGTCACACATCACCCACTCTTCTAACCACTTGAAGACAAAGCCCTTTCTGACACTTTTTGTTTACATGAAAAAATTATTTTTTTTGCAAGAAAATTACTTTGAACCCCCAAACATTATATATATTTTTTTAAAAGCAAAGGCCCTACAGATTAAAATGGTGGGTGTTTCATTTTTTTCTTTTCACACAGTATTTGCGAAGCGATTTTTCAAATGCATTTTTTTTGGAAAAAACACACTTTTTTAAATTTGAATGCACTAAAACACACTATATTGCCCAAATGCTTGATGAAATAAAAAAAGATGATCTTAGGTCGAGTACATGGATACCAAACACGACATGCTTTAAAATTGCACACAAAAGTGCAGCGGCGACAAACTACATACATTTTTAAAAGCCTTTAAACGCCTTTTACAGGTTACCAATTTAGATTTATGGAGGTGGTCTACTGTAGAAATTACTGCCCTCGATCTGACCTTCGCAGTGATGCCTCACATGCATGGTGCAATTGCTGTTTACATATGACGCCAGACCGACGCTTGTATTTGCCTTTGCGCAAGAGCAAGGGGGAGACAGGGGTGCTTTTTTTTTTTTTTTTTTTTTTTTTTTATTTATTTTGCTTTTTTATTTTATTTTTAAACTGTTCCTTTAATTTATATATTTTTTTATCATTTTTATTGTTATCTCAGGGAATGTAAATATCCCCTATTATAGCAATAGGTAGTGACAGGTACTCTTTTTTTCGAAAAAATTGGTCTATTAGACCCTAGATCTCTCCTCTGCACTCAAAGCATCTGACCACACCAAGATCAGTGTGATAAAATGCTTTCCCAATGGCGCTGTTTATATCCGGCGAAATCTAAGTCATGAAATGCTCGTAGCTTCCGGTTTCGTTAGGCTATAGAGATGATTGGAGCCGTTCTGGTCTCTGATCAGCTCTATGGTCAGCTGGCAGAACCACCAGCTGTATTCTCAGTTTCCCTTTTGGGACAGGAGAGCCAGAGAAAACCATGGAAGAAGGTGGGGGGCATTCCCACTTGTAAAAACAGTCTAGAGGCTAATTAGCCGCTAGGATTGCTTTTACATGACAGTTGACCGCTGGCTGAAAAGAATGATACCAAGATGATACCTAAACCTGCAGGCATCATTCTGGTATAACCACTCAAAGTCCCAGCAACATACCAGTACGTTGCTAGTCCTTGTTGGGCATATATTGTAATCTCTTTTTTCATGCAGCCTGTGGACTGAACGAAAAAGAGATTGATCGGTGGGTATGCCCACCATTAGAATACCTCCATTTCATCCACCCACTTCTAATGATGGGCATACATGCACCATTTATATATGCCGAAACATGGGGGCATCCGCCCCAAAAGTTAGAAGCAAATTGCTCCTCCACCCCTGCTGCCCCCATGCTAGGGCGTATATGCTCTTTTTTTTAACCGTGGTGGTGAAATCACCTCCAACAGTACTGGAGTCACGGCTTTATGTATCGTGGGAGCAAACACTGTTGCTGTCAAGATAAATAAATCCCCGCTGCAGCTCAATGGCGTACCTGAAAACAAAAAAATGGTTAACAATAAAACACAACAAACAGTAAAGTATAAAAAAAAAAAATACATACCTGAAAAGCAAGAATAGAATACAATAAAAAAGAGCAAAACACTAGAGAGAATAGAGAGAGAGAGACCAATAAAATGACAACTATTTTTGTTTTTTTTTATTTTATATATTTTTTGTGTATTTTTTTTTTCTTTTACACTTTTATTTGTAACTTTAACGGTTCGGTTCCAGGTTCGTGTCTCTCAAAATGCAGTGGCATCTTGGGAGACCCTGTGAAAGCGTGCCTAGTCTGTGCAATGCTGTACCCTACGCTAATGGTAGCGCTCAAAACATTCACCAATGCAAAGACCAGGATTGTCAGGACAGGAGGGACAATAATAGCGGATGTCAGGCCTATATCAGCGCTTTCTACAGACACATTTTCTTTGGGGGGCTCATTGGGTAGAGGTACTCGGGAGGACATAAGGAAAATGCATCTCATGCCGCCGGCTTACTGCATTTGGTTTGGGAAGGTGAGGTGGAGCACCGTCTGGAAACAGAAGGGTTCTGACGATCTCTTCCTGGAATTTAAGGAAGGATCCAGTCCGTCCTGAACCCCTGTATAGCACGTGAGCGTTCAGCAAAGCCAATTGAAATAAGTATACAGACACTTTTTTTATACCAGCGTCTGGCCTTACGGGCAACTAGGTACGGCGCCAACAACTGGTCATTGAGGTCCACCCCTCCCATATTTTGGTTATATTCGTGGACACAGAGGGGTTTCTCCAACACCAGTCGCCGTAGTAATTTGGACCGTCGTATCTGCATGAAGGGAGGTAAGAACGAAAACATTCTTATTATCCCTCCACTTCATAGCGAGCAAGTTAATTACACTTCAAGCAGGCTCTCTCACCCAGCCTAAGACGGGAATCTACAAGCCGCTGGGGAAAGTCCCAGTGATTAGATCGCACTGTGCCACATGCTCCAATCTGGTGATCAAACAAGTGACTAAAAAGTGGCACGCTCGTGTAATAATTGTTTACGTACAAGTGGTACCCCTTTCCGAATAAGGGTGACACCAAGTCCCACACAATTTTGCCAGCGCTTCCTATGTAGTCAGGGCAGTTTGTTGGCTCTACGTGACTATCTCTTCCCTCGTAAACCATAATACTACATGTATAGCCTGTGGCCCTGTCACAGAGCTTATACATCTTGACCCCGTATCTGGCAGGCTTACTGGGAAGGTACTGTTTGAATGACAAGCGGCCAGAAAACTTAATCAGGGACTCATCAACGCAGACAACTTGATGGGGAGTAAACAAGTCTGCAAGTCTGGTTGAAGTGGTTTACGAGGGGCCGAATTTAGTAGAGCCGATCGTATCCAGGGTCTCCACGAGGACGACAGAGTTCATTGTTGTTGAAGTGCATGAACCGCAACATCTGCTCATATCGTGCCCTGGTCATGGAGGCAGAGAACACGGGCATATGGTGAATTGGGTCAGTGGACCAATATGACCTCAACTCACTGTTTTTGGTTATGCCCATGAGGAGGGATAGGCCCAGAAAGATCTTAAATTCGCAAACCGTAATTGATTTCCAATCACTGGCAAGGGAGAACTGGGGATTAGTGGTGATGTATTGACCAGCATACAAATTGCTTTGGTCCACAATAGATCTATAGAGATCTTCGGTGAAAAACGGGGTGTCACTGTTGACAGGGGGTGATTGGGGGGTGAATAGTGTGCCTGCGTGTTCTACTGTTAGTGTAGTATTGGTGCACTTGGATGTCTTTTCTCCTCGGAAGCCGGAACGAAAAGGCTTCACGAGGACCGATGACATCACTTCCTCTGCTTCTGTTTACAATTCAGAAGCAGAGGAAGCTTGTCATTTGAATTGGGGGAGAGGGGGTGGCCATGAATCAGTGGCCTCCCCCTCAGCATGGATCGCTCCTGGAGCTAATCCGACCGCCGCAGGCATGGGGGGTGGGGGTCCGATCGGACCCCCACCCGCGGGCAGGCAGGGACGTACAGGTAAGCCCTTATGCTGGCCCGTGCCATTGTGCCGACGTACATCGGCGTGCGGTGGTCGGCAACTGGTTAAAGAGACTATTCAATATCTAGAGCTGTCTCTTATGTGTCAACTTCCTAGACTTCTTGGCTAAAACTCAGATATTATTTTTTTTTTTTTAGAATGTGTAGCCCATATAAATTACCTTTTCCCTTTAAATTCCTTGAGTTAAATAATGGGGTACTTAAAAACCTCATGTATTCTTTCAGGAGAATTCTTACTCCCAGAAACTCCATACATTTTAAAATATTCATAATGTTACAATCATGCGATCCTTATGTTAATATGAAAAAAAGATATACCAATATATTTTATGAATATATCAAAATAATATATTGTGACTATATTTTGGAAAATATATAAAAATACACTAACCAAATATATAGGTAAAACTATTCACTCAAAAATATATATAATTACTCTAATAACCATATAACTTATTGCTAATATGATTTGTACTTGATTATACAAGGCACTTTTTTAAACACTGTTATTATTTCAGTTAAGAAGGAAAAAATATATAGATGTCTTTCTGTTCAGTGATATCTGAGATCTTGGCGTTAACCTCATCTTTAACATAACATTAGCCTTTAACATCAACATTAGCTTTCAGGCCGAGGTTGGTCCCTTTAATTTTTTTGACCTAGGATAATTCAGGATAAAACTCTAAGTCTCCTTGTGAAGGACTCTAAAAAAGAAAACATGAACTCCGTAAAGGAACAAGATGGCTTCTGAGTTGTTCATAAAATATATATGAAAAATATACGATATGCAGAGGCCTTAGGAATTCTTTTAACCTCAATAGTCCTGACAAGCACAAACCAGGATTCCTGACCTGCGCTGACAATTCAAGTAAATCCTGACTGCCTGAACTACCTCCAGCGATCTTACTCCTGCCAACTGAGGATTAGAAAAGAAGACAAAATACTGTCCTGATTCAAGTGAAACCTAAAAACCACTCTAGGCATTAAAGATGGATGCGGAAGAAACGTCGCCTTTATCATGATGTAAGACCAAGAACGACTACTTCCAAGTCTAAGTCAGTGTACCAAGCCCTTCTGGGCTAATTTGGATAATGCTATTATCGGTGTTACCACCTCCCGGATTCAAAAGATGCTGCAGTAGTTGAAACAGAGGGAAGGTGTCAATTAGGGAGAACTGGTCCCTAAGGTGTTAACAGTGCATCTACCCCTATTGCCAGTGGGACTCTTGTCCTGGACACATCTTGTCCAACTTGTTGTAGAACTTGGAATCCATTAGATTCACCTGCAGAGTTCCCCAACATTGGCAGATTGCCAAAAAATGTCTCAAACTGGGGCCGGGTGTTCCAGGCATTAGTTGCTGATGACTGGGAACCCTCCCTGTCATTTCTCTATATCTCGGATATGTACTGGTGACAGACAGCACCTGCTCTTTTGCCCTCCATGCAGAATGTGGTTCACCTTCCTGAGCCGCACAACTTCTGGTGCTGCCCTGATGGTTGATGTTTACCACTGTAGAGTCATTGTTGGATTGAATCTACAACTGATTCATTCAATAATCCAGAGCAAGGTGTACTGGCCAAAAGTTTCAAGATGTTTAAGGGCAGTATTCTCTCCTGTGGTGACCAAGTCCACTGAACCGTAGTCGCCTTCAAATCAACTGGAGAGACTGGCATTAGTGGTTATTATTCTCCAAACTCCTGAAAGGAAGAATTTTACCTTCTCCAGATTCCAAACCATCAACCACCAATCTGAGCTCTGCACCACCCGGGGAACAGAGTCCCCCGGCAAACCAATGCTTGGATCCTCATGCTCCAGACCAGAGAGCGTTCATCTACAAAAGACCTGGAGTAGGACTGTATGTAGAAATGTATCATTGGAAAAACTGGAACGGACTGCTTTCTGAGCAACGATTGAGGTATACTGCGATTGGCACCCCCTGCATCTTCAGCAAGTCCAGCACTGGGGCTGGGAGCCCGA
The DNA here is from genome assembly GCF_042186555.1 of Aquarana catesbeiana. NCBI lineage: Eukaryota > Metazoa > Chordata > Amphibia > Anura > Ranidae > Aquarana > Aquarana catesbeiana. The sequence continues at coordinate 126,708,603 of NC_133330.1, forward strand.
AGAGCAGATTCACAAAAATGAAAAAAGGCGACTTTGCACTCCAATTGCAGAAACCCTCGATGAGCCTGGAAAAAAGCGGCACATAAATATTTGCTTCATTGATGACTATGGACCCCGAAATCTACCTCTCACAGAGAGGTCAACACTAAATGGACAGAGTCCAAAAGAAACCAAAAGATGTCCAGCGGCTTAAGATCTAAGATAGGCCTTATGTCCCCATTTGGTTTTGGGACCGCTACCAGTTGAGTTTTTTTTTTTTTTTTTTTCATAATGAGCCCATACCTTCTGCTCTAAGAGTCAAATGCAAGGCAAAAGACTGACAACTCTGTGGCAGACCCAGAAGGCCCAAAGAAGTGTACCTAACCTCCAAGCTTTTGCCGGCTAAAAATGGAGCAAACCACCTCAGAAACTGCCCTAAGATCCTCTAGCCTGAGATACTCTCAAAACACAGCAGCCTCAGATGCCTCCCTCACACAGGTGGGGAAAAGCTTACAGCATCTGGTATTCCCGGGCAGTTCCCCATCCATATACTAACCAGGCTTGATCCTGCTTAGGCTTTGATCAACAGAGATCAGGCATGATAAAGATGATGCGGCCGCAGTCCATCGGATGAAAAATGAATGCGTCAGAAAACACTGCAATGCCAAACTCCACCATGTGAAACACCACAGTGGCTCTGATGCACCTGACACCCATCGGGAGATGTGGATATTGCCAGATCATTGAACCTGAGAGCGGTGCACCTGCCTCCCCCAGCTGCCTCTCTCATCTGGAACCATTCAACTGGTATAACAGGTAAATAACATAGCGACTATATTAGGCAACTTGGTACACAGTCCTCCAAGGATGCAGGCCTAAAACAACCTTGGTTTACCACTATGCAACCCTTTAGGTATGCATGTACCCAGGTATGCTGTTATGTAGGTACCTAGGTATGCAAACATGAAGGTATATAAATATTCATTCACTTTATGCATGCAGTTCAAGGCAAATAGGCACATATGTATGTATCCCAAGGCAAATAAACACAAATGTATACAGTTTAAATGCAAGTAAGCCCATATGTATGCAGTTCAATGCAAGTAAGCCCATATGTATGCAGTACAATGCAAGTAAGCATATACGTATGCAGTACAAATGAAAACATGCCGGCATGCGTTTAAGCAATATGCATTTATGGAAGCACGCAAGTATGTGTTTATGCAAAATACGAAAGCACGTGTCTATGCAAACACACGCTTATGCAACACGTGCCCATGCAAACATGCATTTATGTGATAAGCATGCGTTTATGAAACGTATTTATGCAACCTATGTTATGCAACACTTATCTATGCAAACTTGTGTTTATGCAAACATGCGTTTACGCAAACCTGCATCCATGCAAACACATATAACTATGCAATATGTATATACATTTATGTAAACACACTATGCAAACACGTGCCCCTGCAAACATGTGCCTATGCAAGTAAGCATTATAAAACATGTATATTGTGATGCACCTGCTCAACTGCACCTGGTCCCATACTAGTTTTGCAGGATTAGCCAAGTACATAGGCATCCAGTTCCTGCAGACCAAATGCATGCTATTCTGGACACACAACTCCTTAAAGTGCACCGATACCCATGTTCTTTCAAACATGTGCTTTTGCCACATGTATCTATGCAAAACATGTTTATTTAAACATGTGTTTAAAGCAGAACTCCGGGATCGACAAAAATCCCCCATAAGTACACCCCCCCCCTACACAAAACGCTAAACGGTTATTAATTACATTTGTGAAATTCCTTACCATTTGAAGAGAAAAGTCAAATTACATTTTCAGGAAGTCAGAACTGTAGTTCAAAAAATGCATCATGTATTCTGCCAGGGAGGAGCTGTTAGCACAGTATATGGGGTCCACTCCCCTGGACCTGTATAGTACCCTGCAGGAAAGCAACTTGGTCAGAACTAACAATGCACAGGGTTCCATTACGCAGGGTCCAGCGTCTTACGGCTGCATTACAGACTAACCTCAAGGAATCTTCTCTCCTACCCAGTGAGGCTCAGGTACTAGGGCTGTTACTGATTAAAATTTTCATGTTCGATTAATCGATTTTTTTTTTTTTTTAATCAACTAATTTTGATTAATTATAACGCACATACAGATCCAACTACTTTTAGCTGATTTAGCACCGTTGTTATGGCATCAGCCGAAGCCAGACATAGCGGGGCATGGCTAGGATGTCACACGTCATAAACTCAGCCTTACTGTGCCCATAATCTCAGCCTTACTGTGCCCATAATCTCAGCCTTACTGTGCCCATAATCTCAGCCTTACTGTGCCCATAATCTCAGGCTTACTGTGCCCATAATCTCAGCTTTACTGTGCCCATAATCACAGCCTTACTGTGCCCATAATCTCAGCCTTACTGTGCCCATAATCGCAGCCTCGCCGTGCCCGTAATCGCAGCCTCGCCGTGCCCGTAATCGCAGCCTCGCCGTGCCCATAATCGCAGCCTCGCCGTGCCCGTAATCGCAGCCTCGCCGTGCCCGTAATCGCAGCCTCGCCGTGCCCGTAATCGCAGCCTCGCCGTGTCCTTAATCGCAGCCTCGCTGTAGTCAGTGCCTGTCCCTAGATTACACTGTCTGCGGGCATCTCCCGCTGAGTGTGAAAACTTTGGCTGCGCTGTGAAAAAAGTCCCGCCTTCCTCCTAGATCAGCTCGTGTGATAAACAGAACACTGCGTCTATCACACGAGCTGATCTAGGAGGAGGGCAGGGACTTTTCTCACAGCGCGGCCAAAGTTTTAAAGTTTTCACATTCGGAGACACAGCGGGAGCTGCACGCAGACTGTGTATGACATATAGTGGAGGAGGAGGGAGTGGAGCGCTGTGCTACAGCCACAGTTTGGCCCAAAGTGGCTCCAGGGCAGGCAGCCTACCGATCAAAAAAATTTTGATCGATCAAAAAAATTAACGATTAATCGAGGAATTAATCGTTAATTTCCTCAGGCCTATCAGGTACCATCCATTTTGGCTGACAACTTTTTCGAATGGATCCGATTTGAAGTCCATGATTCTTAATAGAACCATTCAGACATCCAAGAGCACATGTGATCAGCGCTCTCCAAGAGTATTAGTGTTGCCAACCGTCAGTATTTTTACAGACAGCCAGTAAAATACAGGAATTTTTCTCCTGGCAGTAAAAGTAAAATGTTGCCAGTAAAAAATATGGCTGTGATGCTCGACTTGGTCCGGAGCCGGCTGAGACCATCTGAGTGCCTGCTACAGTGTGATTGGGTGGCTCTGGCGGAGGCGGTACCTGAGCATGTCATGTGATGTTATGGTGCAGTGGAGCCAAGCAGAGCGGCCTGAGCCTCGTGTGCGGGTCTGTGGTATGGGAGCAAGGTGGGCTGGGACCAGGACTGTCATTACTGTTTAGCCTGAAGTGTACTAGAGGAACCACTTGGCTTGGAGAGAGACTGTCACTGTGACTCAGGAGGTGATGTGTTGTCAGGGCCGGTGCTACCACTAGGCAAACAAGGCAGCCGCCTAGGGCGCACTGCTGCCTAGGGGCTCTCGGCCGCTGGTTTCCCTCCACATCTGCATGCTTTGCAGTCTGCAGCATGTAACTAACTTAGTACAATCGGTAGTGTAATTAGAGGTGCAACATGGCACTGGAGCCAGCGCTAGAGAAAGCAAAGCCGATGCTTCCTGTATAGTAACACCTTCTGTCACATGGGCAGGGCAAAGGGGGGGTGGAGTCAGGGGTGGAGCCAATGGGGCGGCAAAATTAGGTTTCCCCTAGGGTGTCAAAAATCCTTGCACCAGCCCTGTGTGTTGTGTCAGTGAGGTCACATCATCATCTGTGCTGCTGCACACTGCTGTCGGTGTTACTGTGAGAGTCAATTTTTTGTGTCCCCATTCAAATTTTTTGCTCTCCCGAGTCCTGTCCCTGAGCTACTTACTATATCGAAAAATAAAATAAGAAATATGTTTTTTGCCTTATCTACCTTAATTCAAATTGCTAATTGCATATTGTATTTGTTTGTAGCCTAAATATTGTAATTTGCGCTTAAAATTGTAATTTTGTAACTTTTGGAAATGCCAGTAAAACGTGGCTGTGCCAGTAAATTTTGGGTGTTGTGTCAGTAAATTTCAATCTGGTAGGTTGGCAACACTGGAGCATTAGCAGACAGACAAAAACCATAGGTGGCTCAGTTAACAATGGTAGTTCACACCTAGGAGGAATACAATAAGGAATTATACAATAAGTGCCAAAGACACCTTAATAAACAAATTACACATAGCAGATGGAGACCTCAGTATCAGGTTGTTTTAAGCTGATTATAATCTTCTGCTTAGAGGTTCTGAGTCTAGGGGAGGGGGTTGAAGCAGTCATTGCTGGTTTGGGCACAGAGACCCCAAATATGTTTCCAGGTCCTAGGTCCCAGAGTCTCGGGGAGACTGACCCGAATCCAAAGCAAAACCACTCCAAAAGGTCAGGCACACACCTCCCAAAAAATAGAGCCCTCTCAAAACCCAGCACCCATAGTCAGTAGTCAAGAGGCTACCCTGCAGTCTCCTCCAGAAGCCGTTGTCCTGGTTTGGTTTGTAACATTGTGCCTGACCCTTAACGGCATAGGCTTGAACAACAGTCTGTCTATTCCAACATGGAACAATGGCAGAGGAAGCCGCCAGTCTTTTACATGGGCCATCAAAAATATCACACACAGGAAGTCTGACATGCGGAAAGAGGCCATAACAGATGAGAGACACGTACAATCCAAACCACGTCAAAAAATGCAGAGCGATTTTCTTAGTGTCACGTACCATGTGGACGAGCCCGACTTGCAGGGGATGGCCTCTCTTCCGGCTCCGACTCGAGGGCCCTGGTAGGGTGAACAGAAAGTACAGGAGTCGAGTGGCACTTGTGCCTGGCAGGATCAATGGCAGGAGATGGGTCTGGAACTCTGGAAGAACTGTGCAGAAGAACCTCAGACTGAGCCGGAAGGTAGACCAGAACCTGGAGGGAGCTGGATCAGCAGGCTGGTGCAGCAGACTGGAGCCGGAGAGTCAGACAAGCCGGGTCGGAAGTCAGGCAGACAGTGGAGGTGCCAGAGGGTCAGGCAGAATAGTAGTCAGACAAGCCGGGGTCGGATGCAGGAGGACAACAAGGATAGTCAGGAGCAAGCTGGGATTAGCACAGGAACAGGTTTTCAAGGATCAAAACACACGTAATGCTGTAGAGCAGACAGCAAGATCTCAGTGTGAAAGTCTGGTTTAAATAGCCTGCCTGGTGCTAACGCTCAGGATGCCTGTTACTGGTAGGATCTTCCTGACACTTAGGAAGTGATACAGGGTGACAAAGGGTCCTCATTTTGAAAAAAAAAGAAGGTTGGGGATGCAAAACTATGAAAGAAAACTAGCTCCAAAACAATGCACAGAAGCTATAGTCGCCAAACAAAGCAACCTTCAGGGAAAAATTTACCAAAGGAAGATCCTAATGTTTTCGAAGAGAGGCTTCTGTCAGGCTGACAGAACTAGGTTAACCACTTGACCTCTGGGCACTTAAACCCCCCTCCTAACCAGACCAATTTTCAGCTTTCGGTGCTCTCACATTTTGAATGACAATTACTCAGTCATACAACACTATACTACAATAGAGCTTTCTTTTGGTGGTATTTAATCACCGTTGGGTTTTTTATTTTTGTGCTATAAAAGGAAGAAAAAAAAATTCTGTACAAAAATGAATTTTCTTTGTTTCTGTTATAAAATTTAGCAAATTAATCATTTTTCTTCATAAATTTTGGCCAAAATTTATACTGCTACATATCTTTGGTAAAAATTAGTACAAATTGGTGTATATTATTTGGTCTTTGTGAAAGTTATAGGGGTTGATTTACTAAAGCCCTGTGCACCTTGGAAAGTGCAATTGCACTCTGCAAGTGCAGCTGCTCCAGAGCTTAGTAAATGGGGTAAAGCATCACTTTGCAAAGAATACCCAATCACGTGCAAGGAAAATAAAAAAAACAGCATTTTTGCTTGCACATGATTGGTCGATGAAAGTCAGCAGAGCTTCTGATCATTTACTAAGCTCTGGAACAATTGCTCTTGCAGTGTACAGCTGCACTTTCCAAAGTGCACAGTCTTTTTTCCTTTAGTAAATCAACCCCATAGAGTCCACAAGCTATGGTGCCAATATCTAAAAATTGATCACTGAAGTACTGACGGCCTATCTAATTTCTTGAGACCCTAACATGCCAGAAAAGTACAAATACCCCCCAAATGACCACTTTTTGGAAAGAAGACATTCCAAGGTATTTAGAAGGATGCATGGTGAGTTTTTTGAAGTTGTCATTTTTCCCACAATTCTTTGCAAAATCATGATTTTTTTTCTTTATTTTTTTTTTCACAAAATTGTCATATTAGCAGGTTATTTCTCACACACAGCATATGCATACCACAAATTACACCCCAAAACACATTCTGCTATTACTCCCGAGTATGGCTATACCACATGTGTGAGACTTTTACACAGCGTGGCCACAAACAGAGGCCCAAAATGCAGGGAGAACCTTCAGGCGTTCTGGAGCACCCAGGCCAATTCTGACATTTCTCCCCTACATGTAAAAATCATCTACTTGCTAGAAAATTACATAGAACCCCAAAACATTATATATATGTTTTTTTTAGCAAAGACCTTAGAGAATGCAATGGCGGTTGTTGCAACTTTTTCGAACGCGTTTTTTTTTTTTTTTTTGAAAAAAAAAGTTTTGTGCTTAAAAAAAAAAGAAAAAAACAAAACCGTAAAGTTAGCCCAATGTTTTTGCATAATGTAAAAGATGAAGATACACCACGTAAATAGATACCTAATCTGTCACCCTTCAAAATTGTACACACTCGTGGAATGGCGCCAAACTTCCCTACTTAAAAATCCCATAGACGACGCTATAACATTTTTTACTGGTTACATCTTTTGAGTTACAGAGGAGGTCTAGGGCCAAAATTATTGCTCTCGCTCTAACGTTCGCATCGATAACTCACATGTGTGGTTTGAACACCGTTTTCATATGTGGGCAGGACTTACGTATGCGTTCGCTTCGGCATGCGAGCACACGGGACGGGCGCTTTAAAAAAAAAAAAAATTTTTTTTTTTTTTTATTGTTCATTTTACTTTATTTTAGTTTGACACTTTTTTCCAAAAAAAAAATTTTTGATTACTTTTAATCCTATTACAAGGAATGTATACATCCCTTGTAATAGGAATATGGCATGACAGGTTCTCTTTACAGTGAGATATGGGGTCAATAAGACCCCACATCTCACCTCCTAGGCTGGGAAGTTTGAAATCAAAAAAAAAAAAAAAAAAAAAGATCCTGGATTCGATCGTAGCTGTGAGTTGGTAGAAGCACCGGAGGGCGACTCCCGTAAGAACGATCAAGCAGTGGAACAGCTGCTATGATCGTTCTTATGGTGTAGGGAACCGCCGGCTGAAAAAGCTGGTATCTGAATGATGCCTGTAGCTGCAGGCATCATTCAGATATCCCCACACAAAGTCAAGGACATTGTATGACGGCAGGCAGGAAGTGGTTAAAACTAATTTTTTTTTTTTTTTTTTTAACACAAAGTTGTCCATTTATACAATATTTCTAGCATGTACATACCAAAAATGACACCCCAAAATAGATTCTCCTACTCCTGAGTACGGCAATACCACATGTGTGAGACTTCCACAGCCTGGCCACATACAGAGGCTGAGTTCGGCCGAGCATGGCTGGGTATGGCTGTGTATGGCAGAGTATTGCAGGGTATCGCCAAGTATGGCTGGGTATCAGAGTATTGCAGAGTATGGCTGGGTATTGCAGGGTATGGAGGGATGGCTGAGCATGGATGGCTGGATGTGACTGCAATTGTCACAGAGCAGCGCTGTGGGCACTACAGATCCAGCCCACAGCGCTGATGCCATCCAATCTCTCCCCCTCTCTTCTCACACTGTACTGATTAGTTTGTATGAAATTTCCTGATATTTACTACAGAGCGATGACTTTTACGTAAAAGAAAGGTATACGTTCCTTTTGTGGATCAGTAAATGTGATTTGCAAGTCACTTTGCCAAGAAAGAAGGGTCAGTGGTGGCGTGAAGGTCCAACAAAATTCTGTATGATGTAGAAAGGGATCTACAAATTGGGCCATCACTCAAACAAATTTTGTCAAATGGGTGGAGCTGCTGGTAGAAGAGTGTATGTTTGAGCATGAAGCTAAGGAAATGAGAGAGCTGTATAGCTCTCCATAGGTCTAGTGCAACAGGTGTTTGACCCATTACTATGGCCTTAGTAAGGGCCCAGCCCGTGGGCCATAGAAAGTGGGAGGCACGTAAGAGCCCTTTTGGAGCTTGCGAGGTAAAAGCCGGGTCCAATAGGCTCGGATGGAATCCCGGATGTCCAACAATTGGATTCATGGGGGAGGGAAAGCTAAACAAGTTTGATAAACAAAAGAACCTTTCCACCTCGGAAAGAGTGGGACCAACTAGCGGATGAGTAGGCAAGTGGGAAGTTGCTTGCTTGCCTGCCCAGGGTAGGCCAGCCAGTGGAACACGGGCAACCTCCTGTTCTAGTGCTACCCAAAGCTTCAAGTCCCCATGACGCCAATCAACTACCCACGTCATGTGTGTCGCCGTGTAATATAGGGCAGGTTCTGGGAAGCCAATTCCTCCCCTGAGCTTCGGCCTCAACAGCAACACCCTGCCAATTTGAGAGTGTTTGCCGTGCCAAAGAAACTTGGTAAAGGCTGAACGTACATCATGGAAAAAAGTCTGGGGTATTTTAACTGGCAGGGCTTGTAACAGATACAAGAGTTTTGGCATCAAATTCATCTTCAAAACGTTGCATCGGCCAAACCAAGAGCGCAAGGGAGTCCCCGTTCTTCAGATATGAAGTGAGCTTTGACAGGAAGGGCCGACAATTCAGGGGGAGAACGTCCTTCAAGTTTGCAGGAATTCTAGTTCACAAGTATTGAATTGAACTAGTGGCCTATTTAAATGGAAAAAAGGGCCGTAGACCCATCAGAGTGTGATCCGATAGAGCCATTAAGCGCCTCCGATTTTTGGAGGTTAACCTTAAACTTGGAAAGAGTGCCATACGGTTTCAATTCTTGCAGCAGTGAGGGCAAAGGGGTTAAGGGTTTAGTAATAAAAAAAATTGAAGGTCGTCTGCATACGCTGCCACTTTGTGCTGGTATTGGCCAGTTTGAACACCACCAACATTAGGGTTATCTTTTATATGGCGAAGGAAAGGCTCTAGAGAGATATATATATATATAGATAGATAGATAGATAGATAGATAGATAGATATAGAGAGAGAGAGATATATAGCAGTGGAGAGAGGGGGACAGCCCTGTCTGTTGCCGTTTGAAATTGATAACATCAGATTCTTGTCTATTCACCTGAACTGTAGCTGTGGGATTAGTGTATACCGCTGAGATCCAAGCCAGGCTAGGCCTAGGCATCCCAACTGTACGAGTGTCTCCTGAAGAAACACCCAGTCTACCCTGTTGAACGTCTTTTCAGCGTCAGTGGACAGGAGTAGAAGAGGGATGCGGGATCTTTTTGCTTTCTCTGACATTCAATGTCCGGATAGTGTAGTCTCTTGCCTCTCTCATCTGTATGAAGCCAACCTGATCTGTCCCAACCAAGCGTTGCAGTAAGCCATTCAACCTGGAGGATAAAATGTTTGTGAAAAGTTTAATATCACAATTTAGGAGAGAAATGGGTCTGTAACTAGAACACAACAGTGGGTCCTTTCCTGGTTTTGGGATTACAGAGATGGATGCACGTAACATATCTGAAGGGACATCATGCCCCTCTAAAATGGCATTGAAGGCCGTGGTAAACTGTGGATTAAGCTGAGTCTGAAACGTTTTATAGTAAAGCAGTGTAAAACCATCAGGCCTAGGAGCCTTCCCAGGCTGGGTATCCGTTATGGCGGATGTGAATTCCTCTACCGTGAGAGGCTGAGATAGCATCTCCTGGTCATCCTTGGTAAGAGAAGGAAGATTGGCTTCTTGTAAGTATTCCTGAATGGTTGAAAGGGAAGGGGCTGTTGACTAGAGTCCAGGTTGTAAAGCTCGGAGTAGAAATCTCAAAGTTTCTGCCAGATCAGGCGAGGCATGTATTTTAGACCCAGCAGCGGTTAGTAGAGCGGGGATGTATGATTAAGTACGTTTTACTCTCAAGGCGTTGGCCAACAAACAGCCAAATTTGTCACCGTACTCGTAGAAGGAGCGACGGCCCTTGAGTAAGATATGTTTAGCCTCATACATGGAATGCGCCCTGATTGCCTCCCTAAGCTGGACCAACGCCCCTTCAGTTGTACGGTGAGGTCTGTCTTTATGTTGCCTTTCCAGGGTATTGAGTTTTGTTAGGTGAGATAGTTTTGGCCCGGCGTTGTTTAGCTACATGGTCATGCTTTATGAAGAGCCCTCTAATGTAACATTTATGAGCAGACCACACAGAGAGAGGGTTAGATACGGAGCCAGCATTATTTGCAAAATATGAATGGAGTTCTCTAAGTATCTCTGCTGTTGTATCAGAGTCTCTAAGAAGCGTCTCATTAAGGCGCCAAGTTGGTGTCTTAGGGGAAGGGTGTGGGATAGTAAGTTCCAGGAAAACTGGAGCATGGTCAGATAGCATCTGACCGATATCCACCCTAGAGGCTAATGTTATCGCAGAGTGTTTTAGTAAAAACAATTAGGTAGTAGCTTTGGGTGGGAGAATAGGAGTAGTCTCGTTCTTGTGGGTGGAAAATTCTCCAGGTATCAACCAATTGATCATGCAACAAGTCTTTCAGGTGTGAAGCCATGCACTTCTCGGTAGGGAGGATGAGTGCGCGGAGGAATCTAGGGTGAAGTTAACACCCCCCCCCCCCAGATTAAAGTGCCTTCAAGGAAAGACTCCAGTGCGATCAAAAACTGCAAGTTGGTTAATGTTGGGAAGGAAGAGGTTCGCAAGGGTAAATGTATGAGAATCGAATTTGACCTTCAAGAGCAGGAACCTACCCTCCTGATCTCGGTGTTCATCAAGGAATTGCCAGTCAAGGGAGTTGGATATAAGAATACTTGCCCCCTTAGATTTAGAAGGTGTGGATGGGCTATGATAGGCCATCGGGAAATGCTTGTTAGCTAGTCTGGGGACCCTGTCTGCCCTGAAATTAGTCTCTTGGTTACAATATGTACCCCATGTCTCCAGAGTTTGGCTAGACAGCTGGTACATTTCTCAAGGATATTCAGCCCTTTAACATTCCAGGAAAGGAATTTGATAGCCATAACATCAAGATGTCTACAGATACCTACTCCCTAGGTGGCGAGAGGAAGAAAAAAAAAGGGAGGGGGGGTGGTAGAGAGAATGGAGGGGAGAAGGTGATAGTTGGAAATGGGGTGAGAAATAGAAGAGAAGAGGAAAGATGGAGCAGAGAAAGATATATGGGGTAAGGGGAACATGAGGTTTAGCAAAGAGAGGAATTCCTTAAAGGAGAACTACTGCCACCAGGGCAGAGTATCCTTAATGTGGGAGGTGGTAGGGCACAGTTGGACACAGAGCCCCTACCTTTTGGACCCCCGCAACAGTGCTAACATTCATCTGGTGTAGCGTTATAAACATGGAAGTTAAAACAGTCGTGTCAGATAAACATTTGGAAATCCAGACAACAAAAACGCATGAAAATCTGAAAAAACACCGAAATATATTCTGGAGTGCCGACAATGGCGACCTTCTGGGATGCAAAACTCAGGTCAAGTGGACAAGGAGGTCCCGAAACTAAAATTCAAGAGCCTCCTGGTGTGCTACATGATCCCCTTTGGAATGTGCAGCAGAGACCGTAACCACAATAGCTCGCTGGGGGCTCAGTAGGTGTCCAGTAAGCCAGCAAAAAGCCTCCGTTATTAGTAGCTAGGCCCAAATTAAAGAGACTTGTCTGTCTCACAGTGGCAAGTCAGGGAGCAACCCACAAAATGGGTCCCACCTGTCGTGGTATATGTCAGAGGTCTGGATAGCTAATGAGCGCATAGGAGAGGTTATGAAACTGTCTTAAGATAGAGGCAGCAAAGAAAAAAAAAATTATATTAACTCAACAGACACAGCCTCCCAGCAGCAGTCCACTGCAGTCCCGTTATCCCCATCAGTGTCTGGTCAGGGGGCATAGCCTTTCCTCTCCAACCATACTACTGAGGTGCAAGGTCTCCAGGTCCTCCGTCTGGTCAGTGCCGGCTGGTCCCGCCCCGGTCACGAACAGCCCCTCTACCAGGGTAGAATAAGAGGTGGATCAGAGATGGCAGGACCAGACCGCCCCTCCACCCAATGCAGAGGACTATTCCCTATGACTCAACAGTGAGCACAACTAACATGCTCTATTGCATATAAAGGCCGAATTTACCATTTGGAGTAATAAAAAAAAAAGAGAAAGGGGGGAGGGGGCGACGGTGATAGTCACATTGTATATGCAGGTAAACCCGCTGTAGTGCCTGTTCTAGTGCACTGGTAAGCCGAAGCAGGCTGTTCAAGTTTCTTCAGGTTACTTGTACGAGCCCTGAGGTAGGCCCTGCCTAGAACATCAGTGGAGGCTCAGGAGCAACATGAGGGTGGAGGGAAAGGGGGATTTCAACATACAACAGTGGCAGCTGGTGCTCAAAATTTTTTGGGGGGCGCAAGCAAACTGAAAAATTCTGAAAAAAAACCCCAATTGCAGCCCCACTGTGCCTATTAAATGCCGTTACTGTCCCCATCGGACACAGCCACCACGGCCATCGAACGCAGCCACCGTGGCCATCGAATGCCACCGCTGTGACCCCCCCCGCCCGCTCGCTGTCTGCCTGGGACTTACCCTGCCTTGGTGGGGCAGTGGGTGACGGCGACGAGCGGTGTCCTCCATGCATCTCCTCCCATCCTCTCTTCCTGATTGGCTGAAAGGACAGGCGCTCTGATTGGACGCCTATCAGGTGACGGGTAACAGACCCGAGCACTTGATTGGCGGAGAGGCGGTTCAGTGTTAGGAAAGCGAATATTCATTCGCTGTTCTAACACACCTGGGTGAACTGCGAGTGCCAAGCATTTTGCTCGTAGGTCACCTTTTTGTACGCCAGTTAGAGCCTATGGCTCTAATCAGGTGCTTCAAAAACGCCCCCAGCTGCTGTAATTCAGGAGTCTGAAAAGGGGCCAGGCACCTAAATAGGGGGTGGCAGCGGCGGCCATTGGTCATAGAGGGGGTGGCTGGAGAGAGGTGGCGGCGCCCATGGACGGGACGCCACTGGTTGCCAGTATCATTTATCTCAATATACTATCACAGGACCGGTTCCAGGTGAGCTTGAGACAGGCCTCTTTGGGAGCGACGGTTGTTCCGGTTTCTCTGAGGTCTGCCATCAGGGGGGTGATGCTGCGGGTTCTGTGGTATGGTTATCAAGAGCCAGTTGGGCACGGGGACCGGATCTATCTCCGCAAATGTAAAGAGATTCAGGAGCACTGAAATGGGGAAGATATTGTGGCTTTTACGGACAATTTGTAAGTGAGACCTTTCTCTCCAAGACCATCCTTGAGATGTCTGGGAGGAGGTGAATAGCTGCAACGTCAAACTCTAAGATGCCTACATTCCAGGCCCGCCGTAGGATTTCCTCCTTAAGGTTAAAGGAGTGTTGGCAACAGTGCACATCTCTGGGTCTGTCAGACATGTTCGATTGTGGGCCCAGTGTCCTGTGAACTCAGTCAATAATGATTTCCATATCCTGCAGGCAGTCTAGGTAGCGATTGAAAATCGAGGTTACAGTAGAGCAGAGCTCCGATTGTGAAATGGACTCAGGGACACCCCTTAGGTGTATATTCTGTCGGCGGCTGCATTTTTCTAGGTCATCCAGGAGTAACTGCACCTGAATTAATTGGTCAGTAAGCTCGGTATGCGAGGATTGCATGGTTTGAATGGATTGACGATGGATGTATATCGCGGGACACTTTTTTTTTTTTTTTTTTTTTTTTTTTTTCTTTTTACCTTTTTTTTTTTTTTTTAATAAAGGAATTGTCAAAAACTGTCTATTGTGGTTTTAACTTTTTGACACTTTTTTTGGTGAATGGGTAGGGGTACAATGTACCCCTATCCAATCACATGGGGGGGTGGGATCTGGGGGCCCAATGGTAAAAGAGGCTTCCAGATTCCGGTGCTTTTGGAGTTTCCCTCAAAATCTATGCCAGAGCCAAATTTTGAGGGGGACCCCATGCTTTTTTTTTTTTTTTTTTTAATTTTGGCATGAAGGGCCTTGTATGGGGGAGGGAGCCCATGCCAATTTTTTCCTTGTTTTTCTTATATATATTGCCAGGAGTCGGCAATACATTACTGCCACAAGCAATACATTACAGCCACAAGCAATATTTTCCTTTAGAAATGTAATTTTGCTGAGGCATTACACAGATGCACCACTTTACAAGCAGACTAAGGGGACCCCCAGGCACTATATTTAAAGGAATATTTTATTTCTATTGTTTCACTTTAAGCATTAATAAAATCACTGCTCCTGAAAAAATTAGCACTTTTGATTTTTCATGTTCGTGCCACATAGACTTTACTAGGGTTCCAATGTTCGCTCAAACTTTTTGCCTGTTCGCATGTTCTGGTGCGAACCGAACCGAGGGGTGTTCGGTTCACTGTGAGAACTAATCTGGCTATAGGTAAGTATTAGTAACTCTTATTAATGAGTTTACCTAGCCAGTGAAAAGGAGATAGGGACCACCATGTTTTAAAAATAGTTTAAATGGTGCACTAGATTTGATATTGTTGAAATGTTACATTTTTGGACACTTTTTTTTTTTTTAATTAAAACTGTAAAAAGGTTGTTTGTTTAAAAGTTCTGTACTTCCTTTCCAAGGTATGATGTTGAGCTCTTTCAAAGGATTGAACATATAATTGGTAAAAAGCTTCCAGCCTTCCCTACACAAGAAGAAGAAGTGATGTTGCTGAATGAAAGGGTAGCAGAAGCTCAAAGATTTGCCCGTGTTGTAAGTTTTTATTTTATTTATTTTTTTATTATTTATCTTTTAAGTGCATTGAAATATATATGAGAAAATGTCTGTCTTGCTATGTATGGATTTAAATTGCCTCCCCATGCATAGAATGTGAAGGAAGAACTATGGAAAAAAGATGCCAACAAGAAGGTTTTAAGGTACTTTACATGAGTTTTCTTCACCCCCTTGGCTCGTTCTACATTTTGTATTTTAATAACCTTCAATAAATTGGGATATTACTTTATCGTACTGTACAGAACACATGTCTTCAGATCATAACATGTGATTTAATGTGCTGACTAGTTACAAACCTTATCAAGCCCCTGCGGCAGAGGGTGTCAGTTTTCCAGATCGGTGCCTCTCGTCTTGTTTTATAGCAGAAAATAAAAAATTTAGTTTTTTTTCAACGTGGACGGTCTTTTTTTGTTTATAGCACAAAAAATAAAAATCACAGAGTTGATCAAATACCACCAAAAGAAAGCTCTATTTGTGGGGAAAAAGGACATAAATTGTATTTGGGTACAGCATCGCACGACCACGCAATTGTCAGCTAAAGTAATGCAGTGCCATATCACAAAAAATGGTCTGGTCAGGAAGGGGGTAAATCCTTCCCGTCCTTAAAGCGGAGGTCTGCCCACCCCTGCAAAAATTAGAAGCCAGCAGCTACACATACTGCAGCTGCTGACTTTTAATAGGAGACTTGCCTGTCCTGGAGTCCAGCAACGTCGCCCCCGCAGCTGTTATTCCATCAGCTGTCGGGTGCTGCCACCAACCATTGCCAATCCCGGTAAGGGAATCCAGTAGTGAAGCATTATGGCTTCACGCCAGATCCCTACTGCGCAAGCACAAGGCACTGTTGCGCTCTCCTACTGGCCCAGCGGCGGGGCAAGGAGGAGGGAGCCGAGCTGCTGATGTAATTCGCCATGGCCCGGTCTCCAGAAAGTTATCCGCCCCCCCCCCCCAAAAAAGGTGCCAAATGTTGCACCAGAGTGGAGGGGAGACAAATGAGCAGAAGTTTCACTTTTGGGTGGAACTCTACTTTAAGTGGTTAAAGAAAGTAAGACCGATTATCTTATGGAAGGGGAAACATTGTCCAGCAATCTCTGCTGTTCACATCCTAAGAAATGATAATTGGAAGGTGGATTTCCCCAGTGGTGACCACCTTGACCAGGAATATTTGTCTCTTCATCCCAACATCTTCAATTTCCTATGTCAGAAATGGGTAACTTCAACTGTGGCAAATATTCTGTTTGGACTAAAACATATTAAAACAAATGTTGAAAATTCATGTGTATAACCTCTCTGTGTTTGTGCTTAACAAAATTCACATAAATCAACACAATTCCATAACAGTATTTGTGTCCACTGTGCAACAATGTGCAAAAAAATCCACTCTTAAATGAGTTGTAAAGGCAAAATGTTTTTTGTCTTAATGCATTCTGTGCATTAAGATAAACCTTCTGTGTGTAGCAGGCCCAACAGCACCCCCCACACACACACTTACCCTTAGCCCCTTCTCTGTCCTGCGATGTCCATGGTTCCCTCAGCTGTCTAGCACTCTCCTCCTGATTGGCTGGGGCACAGCCATGGTGCCATTGGCTTCCACGACTGTCAAAGTCAGTTAACCAATCAATCAGGAGAGAGCAGGCGGAGCCGAACGGCAGCTGCGTGTCTGAATGGACACACAGGGCTGCAGCTCGGGTGCCACATAGCAAGCTGCTGGTCTATGGGGGCACTCGTCAGGAGGGAGGGGCCAGGAGCAGTGAAGAGGGACCCGAGAAGAGGAGGATCCGGGCTGCTCTGTGCAAAACCAACTGCACAGAGGTAAGTATAACATGTTTGGGTTTTTTTGGTTTTTAAAAGCGAGATTTTACAATCCCTTCTCTTTTAAGTGCTGGTAGTTCACACATTTAAAAGTGCATTCCCGGTGGCTCAAGATCATTCACCAGTATTGTTTGACCTCTCATTATAAGATGGTCAAACAGGTCTGTGCAATGATGCTATATAGTCAAAGGTTATGGATTGCTTCCTGGGTCCTTTTTTATTCCCTCATAAACCTGTAATAAGTAAAGCACAGAGAAAAAGGCTCATAGCAAATAATGAAGCTTTATTAAAAGAGCAAGTTGGCCAAAAATACCTGTGTTTTTTCTGAGTACTGACACTGAAAAAGCATTTGACGGTGAATTGGAGCTTCATGTTTGCGGTCCTTCAGCAGCTGGGCATCAGAGAAAGGGTGACTCGGTGGATTTCCAGTGTGTACACTACTCCAAAGTCCTCTTCAAAATGAATGCCATGTTCTCAGAACCTATCGCAATATCAAATGGTACCCATCAAGGTTTCCCCCTCTCGCCATTACTGTTCGCTCTCACATTGAAACCGTTCCTGAGTAGGGTCGGGCTGAATGAGAATATTACAGGCCTGTGGTTGGGGGCTTCTCACTGCAAAGTTTCTACTTATGTGGACAACATGCTCTTTTCCTTGACCAACCCTCTGGTCTTTTTACCTAACCTCCTGCAGGGATTTTGGCAGTATGGAGCCTTCTCCAACCTGAAAATTAACCTTTCCAAGTCAGAAGTCATGAGGGTCTGGGTGCCCTCCACTCAGCTGCATAATTTGCAGCTCAGTTTTAAATTCAAGTGGACTTCCTTTTCATTGAAGTATTTTGGTACTCGTATCCCCCTAGTCTTAACTAATGCCTTTGCGCTGAACTTTCCTCATCTTCTAAGTGCAGTACATAACCTTCTCGACAAGTGGCATCAAGGCCTACATTCATGGTTTGGATGTTGTAACATTGTATAGATGAGTTTACTGCCCAAGTTCTGTACCTGTTTCAGGCTCTTCCTATCCATCTTCCCTCCTCCTACTTCAGGCAGATAAAGCCCTCTTTACTAAGTTAAACGGCCCAGGCTTCAAAGGTGTCTTCTAACCCTTTCCAAATTATACGGCAGTATCGTGGCCCTGGAAATTAAGAAGTACTTTCAAGCTGTTCACTTGGTGCGGGTAATTGACTGGTGCAAACACGGTGCTTAAAAGCTCTGGACTCAGAGCAGCAGTTTAGCACCGTCCTCCCTCGTAGGGCTCCTTAGTGCTTTCAGGCCTTGCCCTCGCTTCTTAAAAAGCACCCTACCATAGGCCCCACGCTTCTGTCAGCATCCTTGCTTGCAACTATCCAGCTATTTCCACCAACAGGTCTCCTCTATACCCCAACATAATAGATGTGAATGGATATTAAGCAATGTGCTAATATAGTGACTGCACTACACACAAATGTCCAAGTTGAACGAAATGATGAAATACAGTCCAATTAGGTTTGTGATCCAATACACATGTGAGAAGTTCCTGGCATTCCTGGGAATCTTGGAGTGAAAAAATGGAAGCAAACACCACCACCGTGGTAGAGGGAGGAGGCTTACCAGATAATATTGACTTGGCAGGGCATATACCACCCAAGTCAACAAGGCTTGTTGGGTTCAAACCACCCAATAGGGGACAGCAGATCCTGGAGATGTTAGCTGGAGGCTCCAGGAGTCTCGGGGAGCATGGAAACTTATTGTCACAGGAAGGGTATCATGTAATAGAAAAAGGGGGCTGACATAGTGTGATACCGTTTTAAAAAGGAGGTGGTTTATTAAAAATATAAATTCAACACTCACATTTGGAAGAAATTAATACAGCATGTAAAAGCATAAAGCGATGTTAGCGCAAGGTCCATCCAATGCGTTTCGACTGCACAGTCGAAATGCCAGATGACGACTGTGCAGTCAACGCATTGGGTGGACCTTCCATTAACAACTCCTCATGCTTTTACATACTGTATCAATTTCTTCCAAATGTGAGTGTTGAATTTATATTTTTAATAAAAAAACCTCCTTTTTAAACGGTATCACGCTATGTCAGCCCCCTTTTTCTATTACATGATACCCTTCCTGTAACAATAGGTTTCCATGCTCTCCGAGACTCCTGGAGCCTCCAGCTAACATCTCATGACCGTCTAAGGCTGATCGACTGACGGAGTTCCAGGATCTGCTGTCCCCCATTGGGTGGTTTGAACCCAACAAGCCTTGTTGACTTGGGTGGTATATGCCCCGCCAAGTCAATATTATCTGGTAAGCCTCCTCCCTCTTTCACGGTGGTGGTGTTTGCTTCCATTTTTTCACTCCAAGATTCCCAGGAATGCCAGGAACTTCTCACATGTGTGTTGGATCACAAACCTAACTGGACTGTATTTCATCATTTCGTTCAACTTGGACATTTGTGTGTAGTGCAGTCACTATATTAGCACATTGCTTAATATCCATTCACATCTATTATGTTAGAGTTTGTGTCATTTTGTCACATATATGTTTGAATCGCATACAATTTTTACCTTTTTTTTTTTTGCAATCATAGCGCTGCACTTATTTATTTTCTACCTACTTAGCTCTTTGTCTACAGCCGTGCCGGCTGCTGGATTGCGGGGTCACAGTGCAGTATACACTTTTCATTATTCTCCTCTATACCCCATCTTGGGCAATCCATGTTTGCCCTCGGGTCTTGTCGTTGGCCGGTTCCATGGGTTACTTGAGACAGGCTGCTTTCAAGTTTCTAATATTTTGACTGAAACATGGCCTTCAATATCAATTCTGATGTAACCGAGTGGATGCTTCACCTTGGATTTTTGTGAGGCGTTACTGCGTCATCACTTTCCCTGCGCGTTCGGACCTCCTGCGAGGTTTAGACGTCCACTGACAACATTTGAGTCTTACTGTATGGATAGCACGATACTTCCTTGCACTCTTTCCAAAATGTATTTTTTATTTTATTTATTTATTTCAGGTACTTATATAGCGCCATCAATTTACGCAGCGCTTTACATATACATTGTACTTTCACATCAGTCCCTAGACCCTCCAGGAGCTTACAATCTAAGGTCCCTAACTCACATTCATACATACCGGGGACAATTTAGACAGGATCCAATTAACCTACCAGCATGTCTTTGGGGTGTGGGAGGAAACCGGAGCACCCGGAGGAAACCCACGCAGGCACAGGGAGAACATGCAAACTCCAGGCAGGTAGTGTCGTGGTCGGGATTCAAACCAGCGACCCTTCTTACTGCTAGGCGAGAGTATAATAAGTATCCACGTCCCCTGTGTATATGCATCTGTGGGCTGGGTATCCCCTGCCTGAATGTCATTGACCAGGAGCTGACAGCCGCCTTCCAGGGTCAAACAAACCCAGAGCTAAACCCAAAATTATCCCTACTAAGGAGCCCAGAGTTGGGCTTTAACCCCTTCACACTGCCTCCCAGTGATCCTATGGATAGACTTTATTGCCCAGGAGGTGGTATGGTATCTCTATCATGTAAGTGCTGTGATTGGCTGAGAGCAGTCAATGTGTTGGGAGTGCCATGAGCACCCACTTAGGCTGCCGTAAAGCAGTTATTGTTGAAGGGTCAGCTGGGCCATAAACATGCATCCTGGGGCTAGATTTCCAGAGTCTGTATGTTTTGGGGAGACATGAACTTTATATTAACAAGACCACTCTAAGGGGCCCCCACTTCCCTAAGAGTAGTTTTTTCTTAAAAGCCAGGGCCCATAGTCAGTGGGTAGGAGGCTTGCTCCTAGTCCCCTCCAAAAGCACCTATCCTGGCTAGGTCTGTCACACTCTGTAATTAGTATTTATTTGTTTTTAACACAAATGTGTATTTTATTTTTTGCACAAAAATAGAACACTCTCTGGTTAACCACATAAGTATCACAGTCACTCACGTAGGTTGAATTGGCAAATGAATTCAAGCAATAACGCCAAGCCCAAGGCTTCAACCCGTGTTACTGACCATTCACACACCTTTCGTATCTCAATTCACACACTAAGTACACACCATTTTTTTACATACCTCGAGACTTTCATCCCTACTACTGCTTAAACACACACACAGAAGTACATGCCATACTTTCCATACATCACGACTTCTCCTCTTGCTACTGTATATTCACGCATCTCCATTCATATAGAGACGTAGGCACCATACTTTTCTTGCATCAAGACTTCCAGCACCTACTGCTGACCATACGCATCTTTCATATCGTTATTGGCACGCAACATTCTCTCCATACCTACTACTGTGATGGAGTTACATTGCACCAAAAAAAAAAGAAAAAACACAATTAAAAAAACAAACCACCACACACCCCCAGCATATGTGTGCAACATGTAAAAAATGTCAGGCAATGTGTATTTTAACATTTACCATTTTTGGAGTGATATAATAAACACGTTTCTAGCTAGGCTATTAACCTCCCTGGTGGTTTTCCCGAGTATGGCTCGGGGTTAAAATTCAGTCCCATTAGTGGTAACCCCGAGCCACACTCGGGATTACATCTCAGGATCCTGGTGCGGCGTTACTTACCTTGTCCCCAGGATCCTGCGATGTCCCCCGCAGTGTCCGTGGGCTCTGTCTCCTCCAAAGCCTCTCCTTGCCAGGCTCCGTTCCCTGCGAGCGTCAAAAAATTGTAAAAATCATAACACGTACAGTACTGTAATCTTACAGATTACAGTACTGTATGAAATTATTTCACATCCCTTTTGTCCCCAGTGCCTTGTCCTTTGCCCTGCATGCAGTTTTAGATTATATATACTGTTCTTTCTGCCTTTCCAGGAGATTGTCCATAGCAACCAAAAAGTGTCCCTTTACGTCAAAAGTGGCTTTAGACCAGCTAGAAAACAGCGATAGTCAATTAGAACACTTGCAGAATTGAGCGATAGTGAATCGTGGGGAAATTTATTTTATTATTATTATCTATATTTTTTTTATTTATTTATTTTTATTTATTATATTATAATTTATGTTTTTGTGTTTCAAACTTTATCATACCCGGGATATCTACTAGACTCTTGTTTGGACAGATTTAAGTGTGTTATTGTTAAGAATTACAGGCCTACAATATAAAACGCCAAATTTCCATGCAAAATAATTGTACCGCTTTCAGCACCTAAAATCCGAAATAATCATACCGCCAGGGAGGTTAGATATGTGTGGATTTTGCCTATGAATACAATTTTGCCTGACACCGCTTTCATGCTGTGTGTGATATAATTGACCTTTATACTGCAGTAGGGCACAAGCTATTTCCAGTTGTACATTCGCCACTGCTTCAGAAGAGGTCTTCACTGTATTAATTGTCCTTGTCGAAAGGAACTCCGTAGCAAACTGTAAAATAACATTTAACATTTGTAACAGCATTTAACATTTATTACCAGGATTTACTGTAAAGCCGCCCAGGGTGGCAATATGGAAA
Organism: Aquarana catesbeiana; assembly: GCF_042186555.1. Taxonomy (NCBI): domain Eukaryota; kingdom Metazoa; phylum Chordata; class Amphibia; order Anura; family Ranidae; genus Aquarana; species Aquarana catesbeiana. The sequence continues at coordinate 126,730,905 of NC_133330.1, forward strand.
ATCCCGTCTTTTTTGCTTATATTTGTATTTCTGAATAACAGCCCAGGGCCTTGATTCAGTGCTGGAGCATGCAGGGCATAGTTAAAAGCTTTCTTCAACTTCATGCTGTAGCTGGAAGCTTTGCTATATCCTTAATGCTACAGCGCTAAAAAGTGATAAAAGCACATTTTCAGTGCTGGAACATGGAGGAAGTAGTAGCACCGTATAGTGTTTTGCTTGCATCTATCTAGCAAGGTTACGTTGCGGTATACTCAGACCTCTGCAGTGTGTAAACGTGCTTTTACTATACAAAAATGCTGTACATACAAAACTATTATAATATTGGGAATACAAATCAAGACTGACAGATATCTATAACAAATAAAATGCCTAGCAAATAAACAGCCTATCGTCTGTAACAGTAGAAATACACTTAAAAGTTACTTAGCTCCAGTTACTGTGTTTGTGATCTCTGTTGACAACAAGGCTTTTTGAGATCAGGCACCTTCTTGTTTGCTGATTACAGATGAGTCTTTTGGTGTTAATGCATGATGAGTGGCCTGTGTTTAAGGCATGTGTTTAAGGCGTCATGTTTTTTAATTAACAGCTTGTTCACAATGGTTACAAACTCGATTACCTTCACAACCAACTAACTTACATCTCGGTAGCTTCAGTTTGAAAGGCATTCTCTTACCTGTTTACCGTAGCTATAGAGACAATAGGCTGTTCTTAAACTGCCAACAGAATACAACAGTGGTATCTATGATCCCATTGTATACAACAGCATTTGCTTGAGAAATATCTACTGTGAAACCAGAATGCTATGAGTCTTATAGAAAAATCATATTTCACATCAAACACAACACATTCCACCCTTGATTTTTCTCTCAGACTACATACAGAAAATCTCTTCATTACTAATAACTCATTCTGCACATTCATTTATTTGAATACAACCCCCTCCCATATTTCTGTCACTGAAAAGGTGTTTCAGTCTTTGGCTAAAAGTTCCTTTAGAAAGTCCATTCTAAAGTTCTTTAGAAACAGCTCCAGGCTTGTAATACATGAAAGGCCTTGCTCTCCACAGCTCTTGCGGTCTTCCATCATTCTGTCCATTATGTAACCACTTTTCTCTGGTCTTCCTATAGATCAAATTTAGAGACAGCCTGTGGAGTGGGAAAAAAGCAGATTATCTGTTCCTTCTAATGATATATAAACAGTAGACCCCGGCCCTTCAGTTACAATCTCACCTCTAGCTAGCGTCTTGTCTGGATCTCTGACCAACACTTTGCCACCTGCCTGTATCCACTTCTGACCCTATCAAAGAACATCAATAGGGAGGAAAGGAAATATACTGATATTTCCCAGAAGATCTTTTTTTTTTTTTTTTTTTTTTTTTTTTTTTTTTTTTTTTTTTTTTTTTGGAAGGTTTGATGTTATACAGCCTCACTTTCCACTCTTGCTGAGAAGTATCCACTAACCAGAGTCCCAGCCACTATCCTGAAGCTCATCTGCCAATGCAAATATAACTTCAAACCTTCCTGCCAGATTCCCTCTCATTCCTAGATAGGCTTCAGCTTCAGATTTGTCACTCTTGATTTTTAGGTCGTGGGAAGCAGTAACATGGTACCTGCTGAGCCCTGTTCTTTCAGGAACCTTATGTAAATACTGAACTCTGCACTCCAGCTGTGGAATCTGCATCCCAGCCCCCACCATCCTCTCATATGGTGTGCTTTTGGCTATTGGCCTAGAATTTAACAACACGACTGCCTGTGTGAGGACCCGATCACAGGCACTGTGGCACAACCAGTACACTCCAGAATCTTTGGCCTACTGATGTACTGTTGATCAGTGTGAGCTGTTATCACTTTGGACTTGTTTGGGACAACCATAAGCAACGACAAGTTACTGGCGCAGTTGAAGCGTTACGGCTTGTTCTGCACGTTTGCAAGGATGAACAAGCAAAAGTCCTGAATAGATGTCCACTGCAGTGCAACAATATCTCAGTCTATTGTTTCCCTGGGGCAGGGGACCAATGAAGTCAATCTGCCAGATCTCTGCAGGCCTATTTCCCCTCTTAATCGACCCGGTGGAGTACTTTTGCAATGGCCATTGTTGCACTTTTCCACACACTGTACAGTTCCCTATTACAGTCTTTATCATGTCCATGGACATAGGCAATCCTCTCTGCTGTGCCTATTCATATGTTGCTTTCTGCCCCAAATGTCCAGATTGTTTGTGGGTTCAGTTGGCCAAGTTCATCAAGACAGGATCAATTGGCACAATTGCCTTCACTCTGGCCATTTCATCTGCAACTCTGTTATAGTAATCAAAGTCAGGGAATAGGGGCATATGTGCATCAACATGCCCCACATTTATGGTGCGAGAGTGAGCTTCCTTCCAGATGTAGTCCCAGACTTCCTTGCCTCCCCACACCACCTTTCCATGAATCATCCATTCATTGGACTTCCACGTGGGCATCCAAGTTGTCAGTCCTTTAAAAACCTCCCAGCTGTCAGTGTAGATAGTGACATGGGAAGAAGGATCCTCCTGAAGAGTCATCACTACAGCTTTCAACTCTGCATACTGACTGGACCCTCCAATTCTGGTCTCCTGCTGGACTGTGTCTGTACTTGGGTTGTAGGCTGTTACTGTCCATTTATGCCCAGGATAGGCATCTGTGGCGGGTGGAGCCTCTTGAATGGGGGATGACTGCAGCACAGGAATTTCTTCTTCTGGCTGGGTGCTGGTGAAAGTAACAAGCCCTGCCAACTGTTTTTTGAAATGTCTCTAATATCCCCAGCTGCATGTCCGGGATGGCAGAAGGGAGCAGGTGTGTGAGGCCTGAGCTCCTGCGGATCGGAGCAAAATCCTCCTATTTTGGGGTGCAGACACCGGGGAAAAGACCCTCCTGTACCCCCCCTCACCGCTGAGACACATTTGGGGTGTGTACAGGAGCAATCCCCCCAACAAGAATCTCTGGAATAGGCCGCGCCGCCGAGAACCGTGGACTAGGCCGAAGCCGTGGCCTCACCTGATTCTCCTGCCCACATCGAGAACCAGGCCGGCGCGGACCGGAAATAAATCCTCTTCCTTGGGGTGCAAACGCCAGCAGAACAACCGTCCTGTGCCCCCTTCATCCCTGAGACACTTCTGGGGTATGTACAGGAGGAACTCCCAGCAAAAAGCTCGGAAAAAGGCCGCACCGCTGAGAACCGCAGACAGGGCCGAAGCCGCGGTCTCGCCTAAATTCTCTGCCCACATGGAGAACCAGGCCGGCTGATCGACCGAACCGGTGCGGCTCCCAGACCTGGCGGCGGATTTCAAAGCTGTAATGCAGGCCATAACCTCCCTAACAGAAAGAGTGGATCATAAACAGACTCATGTGGAGTTTATCAGGAAGGATTTTGATACCCTGAGAGGCCGCATGGAGGTGGAGCAGAGGGTCTCACAAAATGAAGACACGGTACGTGATCATGGGGCTGATTTGCATGTGCTAAAAACCAAGGTTAAAGTGTTGGAGGCCAGGGCGGAAGATGCCGAGAATCGCAACCGAAGGAACAACTTGCAAATTTTGGGGCTTCCGGAGGGAGCAGAGGGTACGGACCCCACTGCGTTTGCTGAACGTCTATTGCAACAACTGCTCCCCTCGGCACGGTTTTCACCATTCTTCACCATGGAAAGAGCACATCGCATACCATTCACCAAGGGCCCACAAGGTGCGCCACCCCGCACCTTCATCTTTAAATTACTTCACTTTCGTGATCGTGACCTGGTGATGGAGGCGAGGGCACAGGGAGAACTCCGCTTTGAAAATGCCAAACTCCTGATCTTTCCAGATTATTCGCTGGAAACGCAGAAACAACGGAAATCCTTTGACGCAGTGAGAGCCAGACTTCGAGCCAAGCATATCAAATACAGTATGCTGTTTCCGGCAAGATTGCGAGTGGAGGATGGTGAATCGGTGCGGTTCTTCAATTCTCCTGAGGATGCCTCCACGTGGATTGACACGCTACCTCGCAGATAAGTTTCACCGCACAAGAAAATTTTGTTTATTTCTAGTTACGTGTGCCATGGCCGACTGGTGGTTTAGAGACGTGCCTCCTTTATTTAATGGCCTGATCAACACTCTTGACCCAGACGGCTCCCTATGCGATTTATACCAATGTGCCTTATGGTAGACGGAGCCCGGGGGTCCACTGGCTTCCAAGATATCTATTAGCTCCCTGAGCTGTTCTAACAGGAGGAGTGGGAGTCGATTGTTTCTTTGCATATCCCCCCCCCATTTTCCCCGATAATGTCGGTCATGGCCAAGAAAATATGACTGTTCGGGCAACGTTGAGGTTTAAGTTTGTGCCCCCGGCTGCAGCCGGGAGACTGCACCCACTTACTATGATCCGATCTCCAGCTGAGGACTGGTTGTTCTCCATCATCTGACTGCTGCACTGTGGTTGCTGTTGCCTTGGCTCTGAGTTGGGATCCTGAGCCTCCCCGAGGTTTGGGCCGAGGTTGGGGGGCTTAGTTGGGAAAGTTTTGTTATAATTTGTTGATTTGCTGTTTTTTCACAAGTGATGTACTTATGTTTGTCACAAGATGCGCCAGGTGCCATGTCCTGACCTTGTTAAAGGTCCGGGCCTTGCATCTGTTCTTATATGGTGATATATGGATGGAAAATTTGATCTTGAGCGTAGATGGCTGTTTGTACCATAATTTCATGGAACACCAGGGGCTTGAATTCCTCCGTTAAAAGGTCACTGGTGTTCCAATTCCTCAAAACATACCACCCCCAAATCTGCATACTACAGGAGACCCATCTGATGGGAAGTAAACTTCTGAGTTTAAGGCGACCCTGGGGGGACACCAATACCATTCCACGTATACTAACTACTCTAGGGGGGTTAGCATTTTAGTGAACTTTAGATTGCTGGCGCTGGAGCTTGACCCTGACGGTCGGTTTGTAATCTTATATGCCATTGTAGACAGATTAGAGTTGGTTGTGGTGGGACTGTACCTGCCCCCCCGCCTCTATAAGGGTACTTAATCAAATTATCTCTAAAAATAGCTGCCTTTGGTACAGATAATGTGGTAATGCTGGGGGATTGCAACCTGGTCCCGGACGCTGCAATGGATAGGCTCACACCGGGGACGGGTTCGCCATCAGAGTTGTCCTCATGGGCTGAGGCGTCTAACTTGACCGACGTGTGGAGGTGGCGTCATCCTTCTCGACATGCCTACACTTGTCACTCAGACTCCCACAAGACCCTGTCACGGATAGATCTTGCATATGTGGGGGGGTCTGTCCTGCCCATGGTTCGAGACATCAATATACTCCCCCATGGCATATCCGACCACGCTCGCTTGCTTTAAAGCTCTGTGTGTCCAATGCCCCAGGGGAGAATCTATGGAGATTGTCCAGATTCTGGTTGACTGACTCTAGAGTATCTGAACCCTATAGATCCGAGGTGATACATTATTGGAGAGACCTAGACCAATCCGTGACTCTGACCACATCCTGGGACGCATTTAAGGCCTTTACTAGGTGCAGTTTTCAAACACATATCCGTAAGATCCGGAAGGATCTGATTAGGGAAACGGACAGCCGAGGGAAGGGTGGCAGCATTAGAGGTGGAATACTCCACGACGGGATCCCCTGGGATATACTCAGACTTCCAGGCAGCGTTGAGAGATGTTCTTCTATTACGCACGGCGGCCACAAAAACCAAATTCTTACACCAGTCACAAAGAATTTTTGAACATGGAGAAAAAACAGGCAGTATGCTGGCATGGCTGGTGAGGGAAAGCTCCTCCCCGGTGACTATCTCAACTATTTGTAATTCGGACGGAACGATCTTGACTGATCCCGCAGACATTAACAATAAATTTGCATCATTCTATCGGGACCTTTATGGTTCTCGGATGGGATGTTCGGATGAGGAACTGATTGCGTATCTCGATGGGGTGGAGCTCCCTTGCCTGACATCCACGTTTAGGGAAGCGTTAGATGGCCCGATTCAACTAGAAGAAATTCAGCGAGCAGTAGCCTCCTTGCAGAATGGTAAGACACCAGGTCCAGACGGAATTCCAGCCGAATTCTACAAAACATACGCTGAAGAAATTCTTCCTTCGTTTAGGTTAATGCTCCAAAAAGCCACAGAGAGGGGCTCACTACCCCCGACTATGGCTGAAGCGGTCATTGTGGTCATTCTTAAGCCTGGCAAGCCCCCTGATCAGTGCGCCTCGTATCGGCCAATATCACTCCTTAACGTGGACGCCAAAGTACTGGCTAGACAGTTGAACACTCTGATCACGGCACTGGTCCATCCAGACCAGTCTGGATTCATGTCAGGAAGGGGGACGGATATAAACATCAGACGTCTCCTTACACGCCTTTCTAGGGCAGGCGGGGACGGTCTGGAGGTAGTGGCCTCTCTTGATGTGGAGAAAGCTTTTGACTCGGTGGAGTGGCGCTACCTCTGGGCTGTCCTGCGCAAATTTGGATTTGGCCCTCGCTTCATTGGCTGGGTGCAGATGCTATACCATAATCCCTAAGCACGCATACGAACAAATAACTCACTATCATCGTCCTTAACCTTTATTTTTGATGAGTTTGGCATGTTCTCGGGCATTAGGGTAAATTGGGGAAAATCGATAATTTTCTCATTAAGTGCATCCAGTCAAAACCTACCGACAGGTATCCCCTTAAACTGTATAACAAGTATTCGGCGCAACAATGGACAGCGAAATCCAATAATACAATGATGCACATAAAAGGTATATAATGGATGAAAGGGTTAACAGTTCATAGTAGCAATGAGTGGAAGGTGAGTCCGTAATAAGAGCTGCAGGTGGAAAAGGCAGGGGTAATGTGTAGAGTCCACATTCAGGGCAGCCTTCCGGAGGGAGTGAAAGCCATTATCCCAATGCACTGTAAGACAAGGAAAAGGAGGCGCCTCTGGGTGCAGACTGTTAAAACAATTTATTAAAACGAAACAGCAACAGCTGGTAATACACTCACATTTGAGTAGAAAGTATCAGGCATTTAAAATTGTCCCAGGGCAATCCAGGGGATCCGTGGAGTCATCTCTCGGCTGGTGGATGTTAAATAGCTCTGGGCAGTCTAAGAACGCTGGATGTGGACGGCCGAGATACACATCCGGAGACAGGCACCAAAGGGAGGCTTGGTAAGCAGCCGATCCAGACACGGGATGATGACGTCACACGATATGCGACGCGTTTCCTGAGCCGGCACGCCGTGAGTGGTGTGACGGCGGCGCTCCTTTGTTTAAGCTATCCCCTTAAACTGGACATCTGAATTTAAATATTTAGGAGTAAGGGTTAGAGCTCCACTGTCTACATATTTTGAACTGAATCTTCAGCCACTACTAAAAAAATCTCTCACAAAAATGTATAACATGGAAAACCCTTCCCCTCTCTCCAGTAGGGAGGGTAAACTTAATTAAAATGATATACCTGCCCAAATTTCTGTACTTTTTTCGAAATTCACCCTTGATCCGCCCAGCCTCATTTTTTGCTAAATTGAAAAGTATATTATCTCCACCTTACGATTAAAGCTCATTATCAGAATTTATTTGACCTGTATACACTCTACCTGTAAACAATATATATAGTAGGTATAAATCATTTAAATACCTACAAAAGTAACTAAGGAAATGATATATATCTTTAATTTAGGTTTACGTGAACCCAATGTTTAATATTTGAAATTTCATGATATTTACCTATATAATCCCTACTGTAAAACAATGAGCTTACTTTATAGATCCTTGTAAACTTACTTTATGTATCTTTATAATATTGTATACTCAATAAACTTCTTTTGACAAGGAAAAGTATATTATCCTCCTTTATCTGGAACGGAAGACCCCCAAGACTGGCCATGACTACTCTCCAGCTGCCCGTTACTCAGGGGAGTTTGTCCTTACCGGACTTCCAGGTATACTTCTGGGCAGCCGTCCTGGTGACGGTTAGATGGTGGTTTTCTCAACCACGTGATAACCCGGCAGTGACCCTGGAAGCCGCCATCATGGGGTCCTACTCCTCTCTCAGCAATGTGGTGTTCAGAGGGATGTAATCCCACCCTGGCATTACGGATCTGATGAGCACCACCATTACAGTTTTGAACAGGGCCAGGAATAGTTTTAACAATCCCGAGAGGTTCTCCCCGCACATCCCCCTGTGGGGCAACCCTCGATTTCCGCATTTGAAGTCAGTCCCAGACCCCCAAGTCTGGGCAAGAAAGGGAATTGTTAAGCTAAAACACATTGTGATGGGTGGCATATTAAGAACTTTCTCTGATCTCAAAAACGCTTACTCACTACCAGGTTGAATGCTGTTTAGATATTATCAACTCCGACATGCTTATAGAAAACAGTTTCTATCTCTCCTCCAGTTAGAATCAGACCCTGTGGAGGGATTACTTACAGCCAAAATCATAGATAGACCATTATCTACTCTCTATTTTCATTTGTCCATACCCCCTACAAAGAAACTTGAGAACACTCTGGTCAAGTGGAAAGCAGACATTCCTGACTTATCAGAGGAGGAATGGGAAACGTGTGTATCCTCCTTTGTGATTAACACGATATTGGCCAGAGAGCGATTTATGCAGGTCAAGTTCCTCCACAGGGCCTATTACACCCCAAAATGTCTGACAATTATTACAACTGACAGCCCAGTGGCCTGTGCCAGGTGTGGTCTAGAGTCCGCCTCCTTTCTCCATATGGTGTGGTCTTGTCCTCATCTCGGAGACTATTGGATGGAAATAGCTAACACTCTCAATCAGGTTACCTCCGTAGATGTGGGGGCTCATCCTAAGGCAATGCTGTTGAACATTTTCAATCCCAATGTTAGAGGTAAATATACCAAACTATTTTTGAGCTATGCTTAGTTCTATGCCCCAAAAGAAATATTTCTCCATTGGAAGGATGCATCACCCCCTAGAGTATCCTCATGGCGCATAGCAATGAATTCTATACTCCCACTATATAAACTTACATATCTTAATCGTAACTGCCCCAAGAAATTTGATAAGATATGGTCAGGTTGGATAGACGCATGGGGTGCTGAGGTTGTGCATGATGTCCAAGTTGCCGCTGAGGTACCAGCTGTATGATTATACAACATGATTGAGTTTTCTTTAAACTTCACCTAGTGTATATGCTCAGTTAAGCTATTGAGGTATTTGTGGTTCCCTCCTTGCCTCCCCCTCATCTTTTAAGTATCCTTAATCCGCCCCCCCCCATCCCCTCCCACAAGACCTTCTTGATTGATTTGTTTTAATCTGCTACCTCTACACCAATATTTTGCTAAAATGTCATGTACTGCTCTCATACTTCTTTCTATTGTCTATGTGAAAAATTAATCATCTATCTTGTGACTACATATATACTGTTACCATATCTAAATGTGCCTATGCATCGCTTGTAATGTTTAAATCTTGAATAAAAAAATTTTTCTTGTGAAAAAAAAAAACTCTGGCTTTTCGCATTGCCTGGCGCAATTGTGGATCATGGGTTAATACTCCCATAGCCATAACTGCTAGCTGGTCTTTTAATACCTTAACTCTGCCTTCTCAGTTTGTGTAAACTCCCATACTTCTTCAAATTCAACATTTCTGGGTTTGCGATAATGCACCACCCCATTTGCCATATCCTCTCTATCATGGATGTCTTCTGGTATGTGTGTGTTTGTATGTGTATATATATGTGTGTATGTATATATAATAGTTTTGTGCTCATAAGTTTACATACCCTGGCAGAATTTATGATTTCTTGGCCATTTTTCAGAGAATATAAATAACACAAAAACATTTCTTTCACTCGTGGTTAGTGTTTGGCTGATGACGTTTATTACCAACTGTGTTTACTCTTTTTAAATCATAATGGCTACAGAAACTACCCAAATGACCCTGATCAAAACTGTACATACACCAGTTCTTAATACCGTGTATTGCCCCTTTAACATCAATGACAGCTTGAAGTCTTTTGTGGATAAGGCTCTTTCTCTTCTCAGATGATAAAGCTGCCCATTCCTCTTGGCAAAAAGCCTCCCAATTCCTGTAAATTTTTGGGCTGTCTTGCATGAACTTCACGTTTGAGATCTCCCCAGAGTGGCTCAATGATATTGCGGCCAGGAGACTGAGATGGCCATTCCAGAACCTTCACTTTATTCTGCTGTAGCCAATGACAGGTCGACTTTGCCTTGTGTTTTGAATCATTGTCATGTTGGAATGTCCAAGTATGTCCCATGCGTAGCTTCCTGGCTGATGAAGGCAAAAATGTTCCTCCAGTATTTTTTGCTAACATACTGCATTCATCTTGCCATCAATTTTTACAAAATTTCCTGTGCCTTTGTAGCTCACACATCCCCAAAATATCAGCGATCTACCTCCGTACCTTTCATCATAGGCCTTGTTGACTCCTCTCCAATGCGAATAAAATGAGGAAATGGTCGCACTCTGACTTTCCAAAAAACTTGCTTGATGTACCTTTGTCACAAGTGTATCAGACAAACAGAGGACAAGCAGTTGACATGTTTCACAAGCGATGTGCACGAGCAAGCTATCGCTTGTGAAACATGTCAGCTACTTGTCCTGTGTTTGTCTGATACACTTGTGACAATAAAGGTACATCAAGCAAGTTTTTTGGAAATTCGGAGTGTGACCATTTCTTCATTTTATTCGTATTGGATGGTGGTGAGACGGGGTCTGCACCTAATCCATTTGCACCTGAAGATTTGCCTGGACCGGTGTGTGCTCTTCTTTTGACTCCTCTACAAATTAAGCATTTATGGTTGTGGCCAAAAAGCAAAATTTTGGTCTCATCACTCCAAATAACTTTGTGCCAGAAGGTTTGAGGCTTGTCTCTGGGCTGTTTGGCGTATTGTAAGCGGGATACTTTGTGGCGTTTGCGTAGTAATGGCTTTCTTCTGGCGATTCGACCATGCAGCAAATCTCTTTTCAAGTGCCTCCTTATTGTGCATCTTGAAACAGCCACACCACATGTTTTCAGAGTCCTGCATTTCACCTGAAGTTATTTGTGGGTTTTTCTTTGCATCCCAAACAATTTTCCTGGCAGTTGTGGCTGAAATTTTAGTTGGTCTACCTAACCCCTCATTTTCCACTTCTTGAGTTTGAACACTGCTGGTTGGCATTCTCAATTCCTTTGATATTTTTTTTATATCCCTTTACTGTTTTATACAGTTCAAATACCTCTTCCCGCAAATCCTTTGACAATTCTTTTGCTTTCCACATGACTCAGAATCCAGAAACTTCAGTGCAAGCACTGGATGAAAGATGCAAGGGTCTGTCAGGAGTCCAGAAACATATTGACCTTTTATACACACACACACTAATTACAAGCAAACAGATCACAGGTGAGGATGGTTACCTTTAACTGCTTCAGCACTGGAAGATTTTACCCCCTTCCTGACCACAGCACTTTTTGTGATTCGGCACTGCGACGCTTTAACTGACAATTGCGCGGTTGTGCGACGTTGCACCAAAACAAAATTGACGTCCTTATTTTTTCCCCCAAATAGAGCTTTCTTTTGGTGGTATTTGATCACCTCTGCGTTTTTTTTATTTTTTTGCGCTATAAACAAAAGAGTGACCTTTTTTTTTTTTTTTTTTTTTTTTTTTTGCTATAATATCCCCCAAAAATATTTAAAAAACAACAAATTTTTTCCTCAGTTTAGGCCGATATGTATTCTTCTACATATTTTTGGTAAAAAAAAAATCACAATAAGCGTATATTGATTGTTTTGCGCAAAAGTTATAGCGTCTACAAAATAGGGGATAGTTTTTTGGCATTTTTATTTATTTTTTATTTTTTCATTAGTAATGGCGGCGATTTTAAGCGTGACTGCGACATTATGGCGGACACATCGGACACTTTTGACGCTGTTTTGGTACCATTGTCATTTATATACCGATCAGTGCTATAAAATGCACTAATTACTGTTTAAATGACACTGGCAGGGAAGGGGTTAACCATTAGTGTGTCCTAGGGAGTGTTTCTACCTGTGGGGGGGTGGGCTTCAACTCACATGATGGTGATCACTCCTCCCGATGACAGGGAGCAGTTATCTCTGTCATGTCACAAGGCAGAACGGGGAAGTGCCTTGTTTGCATAGGCGCTTCCCCATTCTGCGGCTCTGTGGCACGATCGCCGGGAGACCGGCGGACATAGTTTCCGCGGGCACGGTCACGCTGAACGCGGTGCGCGCACCTGCTAGCCCTGCCAATTAAAGGGGACGTACAGGTACGCCCATTTGGCCACCGCTGCCATTGTGCCGACGTATATCGGCATGCGGCGGTTGGCAAGTGGTCAGTAGCCATTCAGACCCCTTTGTGTCATGTTATCAGGCCAAAATCACCAGGGTATGTAAACTTTTGATCAGGGTCATTTGGGTAGTTTCTGTTGCCATTATGATTCAAAAAGAGTAAACACAGTTGAATGATAATAAATGGCTTCAGCCAAACACTAACCATGAGTTAAATGTTTTTGTGTTATTCTATTTCTCATAAATTCTGCCAGGGTATATAAACTTATGAGCACAACTGTGTGTGTGTGTGTGTGTATGTATGTGTGTATGTGTATATGTATATGTATATATATATATATATATATATATATATATATATATATATATATATATATATATATATATATATATATATATATATATATATATATATATATATATATTTATATATTTTTATTATACAGGATTTATATAGCACCAACAGTTTACATAGCGCTTTACAACTTGAGGGTAGACAGTACAAATACAATACACTTTAATACAGTAGGAATCAGAGGGCCCTGCTCCTTAGAGCTTACAATCAAAGAAGGAAGGTCAAGAGATACAAGAAGTAATAACTGTGGGTGATGTGCTGATTGAGAAGATTAATGTACAGTTGTTAAGTGGGGGCCAGATGGGCTTCTCTGAAGAGAAGAGTTTTCAGGGATCGTCTGAAAGTGGATAAAGTAGGAGAAAATCGGATGGATTGGGGTAGAGCATTCCAGGGGATGGGAGAGGCTCTGGAGAAGTCCTGAAGGCGAGCATGGGATGAGGTGACAAGGGAATTTGAGAGCAGGAGGTCTTGGGAGGAGCGAAGAGAACGATTAGGTTGGTATTTTGTGACTAGGTTAGAGATGTAGCTGGGGGCCAGGTTGTGGATGGCTTTGTAAGTTATAGTTAGTATCTTGAATTTAATTCGGTGACTGAGTGGCAGCCAATGGAGGGATTGGCAGAGGGGTGTAGCAGATACTGAGCGGTTTGTGAGGTGGATGAGCCTGGCAGTAGCGTTCATGATGGACTGAAGTGGGGATAGCCTATTTAGAGGTAAACCAATGTTTGTGGTGACATTGGTTAGGAAGGGGTGTATCTTGGAGATGTTGCGGAGATTGAGGCGGCAAATTTTGGATAGTGATAGAATGTGGGGTCGAAAGGTTAGTTCAGAGTCCAGGATTACACCTAGGACCTTGACGTGGGGAGATGGGTTGATAGTTGAGCAGTTGATAATGACAGAGAAATCAGGGGAAGTGGCACCTGAGGGAGGAAATATAATGAGCTCGGTTTTGGATAGGTTGAGTTTGAGGAAGTGATGGGACATCCAGGCTGATATGTCTGCTAGTAAGTTGGTAATGGGTGAGGAGACAGCTGGAGGGAGGTGGGGGTGGAGAGATAGATTTGGGTGTCATCAGCGTAGAGTTCATATTTAATGCTGTGGGAATCAATCAACTGACCCAAGGAGGTGGTGTAGATTGAGAAAAGGAGAGGTCCAAGAACAGAACCTTGGGGGACCCCAACGGAGAAAGGAATAGGAGAGGAGGAAGTAGAGTTGTAAGTGACAATGAAGGAGCGGTGGAATAGGTAGGATGAGAACCAGCGAAGAGTACAGTCACGGAGACCAAAGGAGTGGAGTTTATTGAGGGGGTGGTCCACTGTGTCAAAGGCAGCAGAGATATCCAGGAGAAGTAGTACAGAATAGTGTCCACTGGTTTTAGCCGTTAGTAGGTCATTTGAGAGTTTAAGGAGAGCAGTTTCCGTGGAGTGTTGAGGACGAAAACCAGACTGAAGGGGATCGAGTCAGTGGGTGAGCGTAGCATTTGCGAGGGAGCAGGATCCAGAGGGCAGGTGGTTAGATGAGTGTTAGATAAAAGTTTAGCAACCTCAGTAATAGTAGCAGGGTTGAATGAGGGAAGTTATGATTGTATCTGTGGACATGGGGTGTTGCATGGGGGAGGTTTTTGCGCATTGGCAATCTCCTCATGAATTGTATCAATCTTAGTTTTGAAGTGATTGGCGAGCTCCTGGGCAGTGAGTGAGTTGGTGGGTGGAAGCAGTGGAGGACAGTAGAGTGTTGAAGGTAGAGAAGAGTTGATGTGGACTGGATGAGAAGGTGTTAATGAGTGTAATGAAGTGAAGTAGGTCTGTTTGGCAGTGTGAAGGCAGGAATAGTATTTTAGGAGGGCAGATTTATATTGTGTGAAGTCTTCCTGGATCTTAGTCTTATGCCACAGGCGCTTAAGAGCGCGGATACGTTTTCTGAGACTTCTGGTGTCATCTGTTTGCCAGGGTTGTAGCAGTCGGGGCCTAAATCTGCGTGTTGTGAGGGGGGCAAGCTTGTCTAGGGGGGAAGACAGTGAGCTGTTGTAGATGAAAGTGGCTAGGTTGGGGCAGGACAGAGGTAAGATTTTGTCATAGAGGTGATCAGTAGCAGAGAAGAGAAGGGTTGAGGTGGCGAAGGTTTCTATGTCTAACTGTTAGGCGGTTGGAGGGAGAGGAGGTGGAAGACAGGGAGAGAGCAAAACTAATAAGGTGGTGATCAGAGAGTGGGAGAGGATTGTTGGAAAGGTTGCACGGAGATAGGAGAAGACAAGGTCAAGGGTGTTGCTGTTGGAGTGGGTAGGAGCCTGTATCCATTGCTTCAGGTCAATAGATAAGGTTAGACTGAGAAGTTTAGAAGTATTAGTAGTGTTAGTGTTAACAGGGATGTTGAAATCACAGAGAAAAATTGTGGGGATTTCAGAAGAGAGAAAGTAGGGTAGCCAGGCAGAGGAGTCATCAAGGAAGGCTGATACTGGTCCAGGGGGCTGGTAGATGACAGCAATTCTTAGAGAAATGGGAGAGAGTAGACGAATGCAATGTGCCTCAAAAGAGGAGAGGGTCAGAGAGGGAGGTGTGTGAAGTACCTGATAGGTGCTGCATGGGGCTAGAAGGATTCCCACTCCACCTCCCTTCCATCCACTTGGTCTGGGGGAGTGAGTCCAGAGAAGGCCCCCATGGGAGCAGGAAGCAGGAGAAGTAGTATCTGATTCATGAAGCCAGGTTTCAGTAATGGCAAGTAGGTTAAAGGAATTTGTGATAAAGAGGTCGTGAAGGGCGGTGAGTTTGTTGCAGACAGAGCGTGCATTCCACAGGGCACAGGAAAAGGGGGGGCTGGTTTTGGAAAGAGGAATAGAGACCAAGGTCTGTGGGTTGCGGCTCCTGCCAGAGGGTGTAGGGGGATGGGAGCATTGGGCAAAGACAGATGATGGTGGCCCAGGGTTTGGGGATATGTCACCAGAGATTAGGAGAAGCAGGAGGGTGAGGGAGGTAATGTGGGAATGTGATTTATGTGAAGGGACATGTCTCAGAGTACTGGAGGTTTTATCAGTATATGATGTAGAATGAGCAAGAGTTGATAGGAGCAGTAGTAAGGAGAGGACAGAAGGCAGGGTGATATGTATAAGCAGGCGGGTGGAGAGGGGGGTGAAGGTAAGTGAGTTTGAGGAGAGAGGACATGAGTGTCAGAAGGAGTGGTAGAGAGTGCATGTTTAGAGTGGAAGGAGAGCTTAATAGAGAGATAGGGTCACCTGCAGTCTGTTAGGTGCTTTCCAGTGCAGATTGCTATATTTGTTTGCTTCGTGCAATCGCTGAAGTGCAGAGATTGAAGGGCATATCACTTGTAGAAAGAATCACTTAGGGATAGAAGCCCCTGCAATGTGCTCCACCAGCAACGATATATATATGTGTTGTATGTATGTAATATTAGAGAGAGAATATATATGTGTGTGTGTGTATATATATATATATATATATATATATATATATATATATATATATATATATATATATATATATATATATATATATATATATATATATTGTAACATTGGGGGTTCATTTAGCTTAAAGGTAGAGCTTACCAGTGAGCTGAGTCCACGCCAGATATGCAGTTTTAAGGGCTTGTAAAAGTTGCCCACTTTTATTAAAGAAAGAAAATGTCCGATAACAGAAGTGTTGCCCACACAGGGGTTTCAGCTTTCCACAGCAACAATGTAAGTTCAATCAGAAATACCAAGCCACCTGGCTCTCTTTAGCAGCACTGCTGCTCAAACTTATGCTTCAGCCCTCTCGGCTCTATAACAGATTTCCTGTACACATGCTTCAGCCCTCTCGGCTCTATAACAGATTTCCTGTACACCCAGTACCTCAGCACTCTTTTCCAGCTTCCTTTTCCAGCCCATAGGCTTGAACCCTCTGTCTACTCTGACAGACCTGTGCAGACATGCACACTTCTCCCTTGCTTGCCTGGACTCCTCGGGAGGGTGGAGCCCAGAACTATGGTCAGGTGTCTACAAATAGCCCAACACACACCTGACCAGTCAATCTGCTGGTGGATCTCAAAACCTGGAGAAAGCTGCAAAAGCAGTTTTCTCCAGTCCACATTTATGCTCTGAAGCCTTGCCTCAAGCAAATGTGCATACCCTATGTCCACTTTAACCCCATTTTTATAGCGACAGGGACTCTCACTATTACAATATATATATATATATATATATATTAAATATATATATATATATATATATATATATATATATATATAAAACCAGCTTAGATTTTTGCTTTTTAAACAGTGTAGTCTATTACCTCATCACTCAGCAACTCTATCCCATGCAGCGTATGGAAAGGCGACACAAACAGCTTGTATGGTCCGACAATTGTTTCCACCGAGCCCTCATCCTCTCCAGCCCACAGCATTTTAACTGTTAAAAAAAAAAAAAAAAAAACTTTGGACTGCAGGAATGTTATTGTATGCTAAACTAATACAGGTGGAGTATGCCTGATCTAAAAAAATTTAAGTGATCAAAACCTTTTAATTAAAATATGGCATAATAGATGGCCATGTGGAAAGCCAGACTTCTATGTATTGATCTTTTAAATTATTAAAATGTTGTATAAAATTACCTTTTAGGCTAGGTTTACATGATGAAAGTGAAATATCAATGGATTTAGTCTTCAGACTTGGGTGCAATCTACAAGATATTTCCTTATATATAGCAATATTCCTATATCTGAATCATACATTCACAGGCATTTCTGATAAGGCGATAACTCAACCTCTATAGTTTTTGATATAATATTGAAACCAGCTGGCCAGAGCAGCCAACAGATTAAAAAGGCCAGACCAACAGGGCACGGCCAAATAACCAACAGGGTCACACTAGCAAAATAAGAACCCAGTGACTGCAACCCCTGTCATCTATGGTTTGCAGGACATTTAGTGATGGTTCTAATGAAAGCTTACAAATTCAAGATTTAAGTTAACCAATTAGAGGTATCATAACTTTAAAATATAAAATTTATACTACATGAAGGAAGAACAGATTGAGGAAACAGAACAAGGCACTTTATATGCAATGCAGATGTATGGAAGCTATTAGAATAGCGAGTTTGCTTGCACCTCAATAGGGATATCCTTTTCTATTGCGGCAAACGATTAACGCAAGGCCTTTGTGGAATTGATACACTGCAAATGTTGGTCTCTACTATACATACTATTTGTTATCAGTTACTTATCCATAAAGAGCTGTCATCACAAACCGTGGTTATACAACATACCAAAAGGACAATTCATTCGGTTGAAACGGAACTGCACCAAAAATGAAGATTATATATCTCAAGCACTGGCAATAGGTGAAAGATTTAAAGCTAAAGGATGCAAAGAGTCATGGATAAAAAATCAAATACAACACGTTGAAAAGATTGAGAGAACCCAAATGTTACAAAATAAACCAAAAAAGAAAATGTTATCGGAAGCACCGAGTTTAATATTGGACTATAATACCCAATATAAGGATGTGGCCAGGATCATTAAACGTCACTGGCACATCCTTAAAAATGACAAAGATTTAAACAAGATACTACCGGAACGTCCGAACATTATTTATAAAAGAGCTCCCACGATTAAGGACCTGGTTGTCAAATCAGTAATAGAACCGCCAAGGAAACCAACATTTACCTTCTTCAATGGCAAAGATTTTACCCTTACAAAAATTGTTACACCTGTCGTCATGCAAAAAAGTTTCAGGGCAAAAGAACGGAGTTTACAGCCACAAATACGGGCCAAGTACACACAATTCATGACTTTATCAACTGCCATACGGAAGGAGTTGTATATGTTCTCCAGTGCAGCTGTAATTTACAATATGTTGGAAGGACCAAGAGAGCACTGAAAGTAAGGATAAAGGAACATATACAAAACATACATTATGTTTTGGTAAGCCATTTTGTATCAAAACATTTTTTACTGAAACATAACATAAAGATCCCTCAAAACAATTTTGGGGCATTGATAAATACCAAAAAGCATGGAAAAGTAGTCACAAAATTAGGACAATCAGCCAGAAGGAATCCAAATGGATATGCGCTATGCGCACACTAACACCTGGGGGAATGAACGTAGAGTTCGATCTGAATTGTTTAAGTAATTTTTAATGCACATTATTTTTACTGTATTTACGCCATTTTTATACCCACACCCCATTTATGAGTAGCTTCATAACAAAATGGATATATATGTAGCCAATATGTGCTAGAAACAGATAGATACCTCTAAGAGGAAATTATATATTATATATTTTATATATATGCTAAATCATAATGTAATCACATTGTTGCTCTGGGATACATTTATGAATGAATTTTAATTATTTACTAAATATTCTAATTAATTTTAGCATATAATAACTTACCATTGAGAGATAAAGAAATATCATTTTTATTTGTTTATGTATTAATAGGTCAGTGTGTAAAATACAAAAAATTTACCTTATGATATACACTTTGATAAAGATTGATCAGATGACGCAATCAAGAATGTTTAATACTATATATATGGAGCAGTATGCATTATCTCCTCAAACAGAAGCTGAACGACTATATCAGGCACCTATCCCACCAGTGAGATATATACTCACTAGTAAGAAATTTATATTTAACTTTACAGGCCTCAAATAGCTTCCGAATTATAGAGTGCAGCCTGACTAGCTTAATATTGCAATTGTAAGAATGGTCGTGGTCTTATACCTACATTGCGGACACTAAACTAACAAAAAATGGCCGACGGTAGACTTAGCATCAAGGAAAATAGTGACCGCAATGTACCTCTATAATAGACTACAATAAAATGCCTGCGATGTTTCCATATCGCCCACCCCCAAAATGGCCGCTGAACCACTTCCGGAATTTAACTATAAAGGCATGGTCCAATAGACAATCCAGTTCCCCAGATGAAGTTGTGTGAAACAACGGAACGCGTAGGGATTGGCCGGATAGAGCCGCGGCCGGAAGTGACGTGAGAAGGCGAGGAACAACGCCTAATTTGTTCCCTGTGCTTTTTAACTTTGTTTTGTGTAAGAGTATATGCTTTTTAACCACTTTAGCCCCGGAAGGATTTACCCCCTTCCTGACCAGAGCACTTTTTACAATTTGGCACTGCGTCGCTTTAACTGCTAATTGCGCGGTCATGCAATGCTGTAACCAAACGAAATTTGCGTCCTTTTCTTCCCACAAATAGAGGTTTCTTTTGATGGTATTTGATCACCTCTGCCGTTTTTATTTTTTGCGCTATACACGGAAAAAGACCGAAAATTTTGAAAAAAAATGATATTTTCTACTTTTTGTTATAAAAAAAATCCAATAAACTCAATTTTAGTCATACATTTAGGCCAAAATGTATTTGGCCACATGTCTTTGGTAAAAAAAATGTCAAGTGTATATTTATTGGTTTGCGCAAAAGTTATAGCGCCTACAAACTAGGGTACATTTTCTGGAATTTACACAGCCTTTAATTTATGACTGCCTATGTCGTTTCTTGAGGTGCTAAAATGGCAGGGCAGTACAAAACCCCCACAAATGACCCCATTTTGGAAAGTAGACACCCCAAGGAAATTGCTGAGAGGCATGTTGAGCCCATTGAATATTCATTTTTTTTGTCCCAAGTGATTGAATAATGACAAAAAAAAAAAAAAATTACAAAAAGTTGTCACTAAATGATATATTGCTCACACAGGCCATGGGCATATGTGGAATTGCACCCCAAAATACATTCTGCTGCTTCTCCTGAGTATGGGGATACCACATGTGTGGGACTTTTTTGGGAGCCTAGCCGCATACGGGGCCCCGAAAACCAATCACTGCCTTCAGGATTTCTAAGGGCGTACATTTTTGATTTTACTCCTCACTACCTATCACAGTTTTGAAGGCCATAAAATGCCCAGATGGCACAAACCCCCCCCAAATGACCCCATTTTGGAAAGTAGACACCCCAAGCTATTTGCTGAGAGGCATGTTGAGTCCATGGAATATTTTATATTTTGACACAAGTTGCGGGAAAGTGACTATTTATTTATTTATTTTTTTGCACAAAGTTGTCACTAAATGATATATTGCTCACACAGGTCATGGGCATATGTGGAATTGCACCCCAAAATACATTCTGCTGCTTCTCTTGAGTACGGGGATACCACATGTGTGGGACTTTTTAGGAGCCTAGCCGCGTACGGGACCCCGAAAACCAATCACCGCCTTCAGGATTTCTAAGGGTGTACATTTTTGATTTCACTCTTCACTGCCTATCACAGTTTCGGAGGTCATGGAATGCCCAGGTGGCACAAACCCCCCCCAAATGACCCCATTTTGGAAAGTAGACACCCCAAGCTATTTGCTGAGAGGCATGGTGAGTATTTTGCAGCTCTCGTTTGTTTTTGAAAATGAAGAAAGACAAAAAAAAAAATTTTTTTTTTAATTTTCAAAACTTTGTGACAAAAAGTGAGGTCTGCAAAATACTCACTATACCGCTCAGCAAATAGCTTTGGGTGTCTACTTTCCAAAATGGGGTCATTTGGGGGGTGTTTTGTGCCACCTGGGCATTCCATGGCCTCCGAGACTGTGATAGGCAGTGAAGAGTGAAATCAAAAATTTACGCCCTTAGAAAGCCTGAAGGCGGTGCTTGGTTTTCGGGGTCCCATACGCGGCTAGGCTCCCAAAAAGTCTCACACATGTGGTATCCCCGTACTCAGGAGAAGCAACAGAATGTATTTTGGGGTGTAATTTCACATATTCCCATGGCATGTTTGAGCAATATATCATTTAGTGACAACTTTGTGCAAAAAAAAAAAAAAAATTGTCTCTTTCCCGCAACTTGTGTCACAATATAAAATATTCCATGGACTCGACATGCCTCTCAGCAAATAGCTTGGGGTGTCTACTTTCCAAAATGGGGTCATTTGGGGGGGGTTTGAACTGTCCTGGCATTTTATGCACAACATTTAGAAGCTTATGTCACACATCACCCACTCTTCTAACCACTTGAAGACAAAGCCCTTTCTGACACTTTTTGATTACATGAAAAAATTATTTTTTTTTGCAAGAAAATTACTTTGAACCCCCACACATTATATATTTTTTTAAAGCAAATGCCATACAGATTAAAATGGTGGGTGTTTCATTTTTTTTTTTTCACACAGTATTTGTGCAGCGATTTTTCAAACGCATTTTTTGGGGAAAAAACACACTTTTTTACATTTTAATGCACTAAAACACACGATATTGCCCAAATGTTTGATGAAATAAAAAAGATGATCTTAGGCCGAGTACATGGATACCAAACATGACATGCTTTACAATTGCGCACAAACGTGCATAAAATGCTTCCCCAATTTCCCAATGGCGCTATTTACATCCGGCGAAATCTAAGTCATAAAATGCTCGTAGCTTCCGGTTTCTTAGGCCATAGAGATGTTTGGAGCCACTCTGGTCTCTGATCAGCTCTATGGTCAGCTGGCTGAATCACCGGCTGCATTCTCAGGTTCCCTGTTGAGACAGGAGAGCCAGAGAAAAACACGGAAGACGGTGGGGGGGGGGCATTCTCTCCCACTGCTTGTAAAAGCAGTCTAGGGGCTAATTAGCCGCGAGGATTGCTTTTACATGAAAGCCGACCGCTGGCTGAAAAGAATGATACCAAGATGATACCTAAACCTGCAAGCATCATTCTGGTATAACCACTCAATGTCGTGAATGGTGTACCTGAAGACAAAAAAATGGTTAACAATAAAGCACAGTAAACAGTAAAGTATAAAAAATTGCATACCTGAAAAGCAAACATGATAAAACATAATAACAATAAAACATTGCAGAATAGAATACAGTAAAAAAGAGCAGAACAATAGAGAGAGAGAGAATAGAGAGAGAACAATAAAACGACAACTATTATTTTTTATTTTATATTTTTGTTTGTGTTTTTTTTTTTTTTTTTTTTTTTTTTACACTTTTTTTGTAACTGTAACTTTTATAACTGTAACCGGTTCCAGGTTCGGGTCTCTCAAAATGCGATGGCATCTTGGGAGACCCTGTGAAAGTGTGTCCTAGTCTGTACAGTGCTGTACCCTACACTAATACTCAACTAGTGAATGGTAGCGTTCAAAACATTCACCAATGCAAAGACCAGGATTGACAGGAGGGACAATAATAGCGGGTGTCACGCCTATATCCGCGTTTGCTGCAGACACAACATCTTTTTTGGGGGGGTTCGTTGGGTAGGGGTACTCGGGAGGACATAAAAATGCCTCTCATGCAGCCGACTGCATTTGATTGGGGATGTGAATGGGGGAAGTACGGGCGCTGCAGAAGTGGTGGGTTCCCAATTAGAATTGGCGAATGCAGCAGGAAGGGCATTATGGGCACGACGGGCCTGTGTTTGTCTTTTTGGTGGCAGCGGGACACTATTTGTGCTTGCCACCTCACCAGCTTGAACTGCACTTATGGGACTCGCCACGTCACCAAGTGTTACTGCAGTGCTGGTTTGACTACGACCGGGGTGTACTAGGCCGCTGGCGCTTGCCAGTTCACCAAAACGCTAACAAAAAAACTGTTAACGATCGCAGGGATCAGGCCTGACTCTGCAAACGCTGCAGTTATGCGTTTTGTGTTTTGTAAGTGACAGTGATCGATCGATACTGCACTTGGGTGGGCTGGGCTGGGCCGGGCGGAGGGGCAAAACGCAGGTGCTAGCAGGTATCTGGGCTGATCCCACTAACACTGCGTTTTTGGGAACCCTAAACTGCTGGGGACGTCAGTATAGATCTGATCGGATCAGATCAGATATTGATCCGATCAGATACTATACCACTAAGGGAGGCGTATGCTGCGTGCGTGAGTGTTAGTGGTACTGGCGCTAATCTGACGCTGCCTGGGGCGACGCATATTACCGCCGATCAGGGGGCTAAACCTTTATTCGGTAATAAACGGCGGGTGCCCTGACACTATAAAAAATAAACGAACTAACCAGCGTCACCCGTAACGGTTATACGGTGATCAGTGGTGAAAGGGTTAACTAGGGGGCAATCAAGGGGTTAAAACATTTATTAGATAGTATATGGGGGTCCCTGTCGCTATAAAACGCTGACGGCGAACCTAAATATTTACGTCCCTAACTAGCGTCACCAGCGACACTAATACAGCGATCAGAAAAATGATCGCTTAGTGACACTGGTGACGGGGGGTGATCAAGGGGTTAAAACTTTATTAGGGGGGGTTAGGGGGGTATCCTAGACCTAAAGGGGGCCTAACACTCACTGCCCTAACACTGTAACTGTCACAAACTGACACCAATACAGTAATCAGAAAAAAAAAAAACCTGCTTGGTGTCAGTTTGTGACAGGGGGGGGGGGGTGATTGGGGGGGGATCGGGGGGGGGGGGGGGTTCAGGGTGTTTTGTGTGCCTGGCATGTTCTACTGTGTGTGTAGTGTGTTGGTGCACTCACATTACAGTCTTCTCTCCTCGGCCCGGAACGGAAAATACCGAGCCGAGGAGAGATGACATCATTTCCTCTGCCTCTGTGTACAATACAGAGGCAGGGAAATGATCCCATTGGCTGGGAGCGATCGTGAGGGGGGGGCACGAATGGATGGCCTCCCCCTCACCACCGATCGCCGGGGGAGATTTGCCGACCGCCGCAGGCACCGGGGGGGGGTCCGATCGGACCCCCCACCCGCGGGCAGGCAAGGACTTACCTGTAAGTCATTTTGCCTGCCCGTGCCATTCTGCCGACGTATATAGTCGTGCGGCGGTCGGCAAGTGGTTAATAAATACGTTTAAAAAAAAAACCTGACATACTGCACTATTGGAGGCCCCTTTCTCTCCCTGTCCCCTCTTCACTGAGGTACTGCCCCGCATAACAGGAGTGGATGACTGATCGTGGTTATCTGAGAGGAAATAGCAGTACGATATACCATCCAGAGGAGTGATGATCACTGTTTAGGAAAAGTATAGGATCCCCCCAGCGGTGACGGCGGTAACTGTATGCTATTATTAATATTGAGGTAAGAGTTCTGGGAGACCAGATAGATAAAGGAGCCACAGTAGAAACATTGGAATTAATCATCCTTACCTGATCCTACATTTACAGAACTTTGTTATCCTCTATCCACTACAATACCTATTGGATTTCCGTAATTTTGTCCCTCATCACTGTCATAGAGATAATTTAAAGTGAAGCTTATTGAGTACAGCTTCACAAGGTTATATCTATTCCATCTATATATATTTCATTTGCCTGTACATATATTTATTTATTATTGACACTATTATATGTAAAACACTGAGAATTCACATACGGATATCACTATTGTTACTAATATTATTTATTGAATATTTTCTAGTAGAGATAGATATTTATGTATCACTTGTTTTTATCCAATATGGAAATAAGTCAAATACTCTCCTGAAATATTTTAACTGATTAGCTGGACACATTTTTAATATTTGCGCGAATTCACCTTATATCTATTTCATTTGATTAGTGGTTTGTGTTACACTAACAGATTTTGCTGCATTTATTTATGCACTTTCACTTTTAAATTGTTCAATAATTTTTTTCATTTATCCATAGTAGCGCGAAGGCACTCCCCTCAATACTCTATATAAAGCTAAAAGGACAGACATGGGTGCGCAGCGAGGTAATCGGTGGTGTCAGTCTGACATACCGCATCTCCGATCTTGGTGAAGAGCCTCTGATGTCTTTACCACGTGATCAGCGGTGCCCAATCACAGCTAATCACAATGTAAATCGGAAGAGCCGTTTATTGGCTTTTCCTCCACTCGCACTGACAGACACGAGTAGAGGTGAGCCGATCAGCTGCTTTCCTGACGTGGTCTGCGCTGATTATCAGTGCGCCCCGCCCCCACGAGGATGTCCACCCAGGATCACCAGGGATGCCCACCCAGGACCACCAGGTATGCCAGTCAATGCCCAATGGGGATGGCACTCAGTGCCCATCAGTGATGCCTGCCAGTGCCTCCTGATCAGTGCTGCCTAACCGTGCAATCTATCAGTGCACCTATCAGTGCTGCATGTCAGTGCCACCTATCGGTGCCCATCAGTGCTGCATATAAGTGCCTCATCATTGCCCATCAGTGCAGCCTCATCAGTGCCCATCAATGAAGGAGAAAACTTATTAAAGTTTTGTAACGGAAACAAAAACTTTTTTCTTTTTTTAATTTTTTGTCTTTTTGTAGCACAAAAAATAAAAGCCCCAGAGTTGATCAAAATACCACCAAAAGAAAGCTCTATTTGTGGGGGAAAAAAATTATAAAAAGTTTGTTTGGGTACAGTGTTCCATGACTGCGCAATTGTCATTCAAAAATGCAACAGCGCTGAAAATTGGTCAGGGCAGGAAGGGGGGATAGTGCCCAGTATTGAAGTGGTTAAAAATGAAATGATTATAAATACAGATAAAACTCACAGGCAGGTCAGCCATAACTGCAGAGGAGAAAACTGCCTCCTTCCATAATTTATAAGAAAGGGCGGAATGCTTCATTGTGCTTTGGACTTTCGATCCTAAAGAAAAAAACAGCGTGGCGTCCAAATACATATCCCAATTGTTTTGCTATTCGTTGACTAG
The DNA here is from genome assembly GCF_042186555.1 of Aquarana catesbeiana. Taxonomy (NCBI): domain Eukaryota; kingdom Metazoa; phylum Chordata; class Amphibia; order Anura; family Ranidae; genus Aquarana; species Aquarana catesbeiana. Next base: position 126,757,140 of record NC_133330.1, read on the forward strand.
TTTACTGAGAGCTCTAGAATGAATGAATAAATCCAAATGCAAGATAAACACATTTACAACTCTTGCAAATAATGTGGCATTTCTCAACTATAAGAAACAAGTCAAATGCATGAACAACATTACTCTAGTGAAACCTGTGGACCAAAGTTCTAATATTACGAAATGGAATAAAACTTGCTGCTTGATGTTATCGTTGTTTTTTTCATCCAGGCCGTTAGTCTGTGGGTGATATGCAGCCGTCGCTCTCCTTTTGATTCCCAGAAGGCAGCACATCCTGGCATTGAGCTTAAAAAAAAGGGGGGTTCAGTTATAAGAAAGTCAAAAGAAACAGATTAAGTCATTTTACAACAATGGTAAATGGAAAGTAATGCCCTGGTCTGAAAGAATTTGGGGCAACCATGTTGATAGATCCTGGAGCAAAGATGCTGTACCACCTCAACAGCAGATTTTTGATTTGAGATGATAAGCCTCCACCCATTTGGAAAAGTAATCAGTAGCAATCGGGATGTATTGAAAACCATCCACTGTATTGGGGAAAGGGCCTGTTAAGTCAGTACCGACGAGCTCCCAGACAGCATACTCCTAATGTGATGAAACGATGATTACATTTGTGTCTTTAAAAAAAAAATTGTATCTATAAAGTAAAACTACAGCATATATTTACCTTAATACGCTGCAATATATAGGACGCTGCAAAAGGCTTTCCAATCCTCTGGCACTTGTCACATTCCTGGATCTGTAAGAAATCAGTTGTTAACACGTGTAACGCTTTCAAACTTTGCAAAACACAAAAATAATTGGTGAATACCCAGTTCTCAATATCCTTGGTCATGCCTTGCCAGAAGAATCTTGACGACACACCCATCCTTGTTTTTGCGATTCCTGAGTGACCGCCCATAAGAGATGAATGAAATTCTCTAAAGAGCCTCCTCACTTCTTTGGATTTCACTACTTTTTTTTCCCTTCGAAGATGAAATGAAAGGGAGAAATTAACAGCTATATTCATGACAAAGCTATCTTACCAAATTAAGTTACTGGTGTTTTTGATACTAACCTTTTATTGTACATTTGGAGGCGTACTTCTTAAGACGGAATCTCTGCGATTTATATTCTTCCCACTTCTCCATACCTATAAATGTAGAAGACTGTGAGCTCAGAAAAATACACCACATAATAGGCAATTATTTGGTGTATTTAGATTTACATTGTAGCAAAGTGTCATTTTCTTCAGTGTTGTCATATGAAAAAATATAAGAAAATATTTTATATATATATATATATATATATATATATATATATATATATATATATATATGTATGTATGTATGTATATGTGTGTGTATATATATATATATATATATGTGTGTATCTCACAGAAGTTCACACTTTTGTAAATATTTTATTATGTTTTCATGTGACAGCACTGAAGAAATGACACTTTGCTACAATATAAAGTAGTGAGTGTACATATTGTATATCAGTGTACATTTGCTGTCCCCTCAAAATAACTCAACACACAGCCATTAATGTCTAAACTGCTGACAACAAAAGTGAGTACACCCCTAAGTGAAAATGTCCAAATTGGGCCCAATTAGCCATTTTCCCTCCCTGGTGTTATGTGACTCGTTAGTGTTACAAGGTCTCAGGTGTGAATGGGGAGCATGCGTGGTTAATTTTGTGGTTTCGCTCTCTCTCTTACTGGTCATTGGAAGTTCAACATGGCACCTCATGGCAGTGAACTCTGAGGATCTGAAAAAAAATAATTGTTGCTCTACATAAAGATGGCTTAAGCTATAAGAAGATTGCCAAGACCCTGAAACTGAGCTGTAGCACGGTGGCCAAGACCATACAGCGGTTTAAGAGGACAGGTTCCACTCAGAACAGGCCTCCCCACGGTCGACCAAAGAAGTTGAGTGCACATGCTCAGCGTGATATCCAGAGGTTTTCTTTGGGAAATAGACGTATGAGTGCTGCCAGCATTGCTGCAGAAGTTGAAGGGGTGGGGTGTCAGCCTGTCAGTGCTCAGACCATATGCCGCACACTGCATAAAATTGATCTGCTTGGCTGTCATTCCAGAAGGAAGCCTCTTCTATAGATGATATACAAGAAAGCCTGTAAACAGTTTGCTGAAGACAAGCAGACTAAGGACATTGATTACTGGAACCACATCCTGTGGTCTCATCAGACCAAGATAAATGTATTTGGTTCAGATGGTGTCAAGTGTGTGTGGCGGCAACTAGGGGAGGAGTACAAAGACAGGTGTGTCATGCCTACAGTCAAGCATGGTGGTGGGAGTGTCATGGCCTGGGGCTGCATGAGTGCTGCCGGCACTGGGGAGCTACAGTTCATTGAGGGAACCATGAATGCCAACATGTACTGTGACATACTGAAGCAGAGCAGGATCCCCCTCCCTTCGGAGACTGGGCCGCAGGGCAGTATTCCAACATGATAATGACCCCAAACACACCTCCAAGACGACCACTGCCTTGCTTAAGAAGCTGAGGGTAAAGGTTATGGACTGGCCAAGCATGTTTCCAGACCTAAACCCTATTGAGCATCTGTAAGGCATCCTTAAATGGAAGATGGAGGAGCGAAAGGTCTCTAACACCCACCAGCTCCGTGATGTCGTCATGGAGGAGTGGAAGAGGACTCCAGTGGCAACCTGTGAAGCTCTGGTGAACTCCATGCCCAAGAGGGTTAAGGCAGTGCTGGAAAATAATGGTGGGCACACAAAATATTGACACTTTGGGCCCAATTTAGACGTTTTCACTTAGGGGTGTACTCACTTTTGTTGCCAGTGGTTTCAACAATGGCTGTGTGTTGTTATTATTGAGGGGACAGCAAATTTACACTGTTATACAAGCTGTACACTCACTACTTTACATTGTAGCAAAGTGTAATTTCTTTAGTGTTGTCACATGAAAATATATAATAAAATATTTACAAAAATGTGAGGGGTGTACTCACTTTTGTGAGATACTGTGTGTATGTATGTTTGTGTATATGTGTGTGTGTGTGTGTGTGTATATGTGTGTGTATATATATATATATATATATATATATATATATATATATATATATAATATAGAGAGAGAGTAGTGATAGCGGAGCTTGGCACCCCAGATGTTTTGGAACTACATTTCCCATGATGCTCAACTAAACTGCAGAGTACTTGAGCATCATGGGAAATGTAGTGCCAAAACATCTGGGGTGCCAAGGTTTGCCATCACTGATATATAGAGAGAGAGAGACAATAATAATTGTGAAAACAAAAAGGGCAATAATCAGTTTAAGCTAAGTAATTCATACTTACCAACATGGAAATATAGAGTAGATGAATTGAAGCAAACTGAAGCAGCAAGTCCAACAAACTGATGGGCTCTGTGGAGGTCTGTTTATATAAGCTGGGATGGGCTTTTTTATTGAAGGGGCTCTGTAATTGGTGCACGGTCCTGCCCCGCAAAAATAGAAGTGGTGGCACGCATGAGCAGTAACTATTTCTTATGTTTGGAACATCACTTCCTTTACATTATTTGACTGTTTCGCTGGTGTGTGATGTCGGAAAAGTGTTGGAACGCATGTGGGACGCATGCACAGTGGGGGTCGGAATGTCACTTCCGTTACCAAATCTGATGGGTCCTTGATTCTGATGGTACCCTGGTCAATTCACAGCACAACTCTGCACATTCTTTCCTTTCTCTGCCTATGTGGAGTGGGGGGGGGGTGTGCCTTTCCTCCAATCAGCTGTCACACAGTGTATGCCAATTGCTGAACAGGAAGAAAAAATTCTAACACAATGTGCACTTTCTAAAGAATTTAGCAAGCTGAAGACAGCAGATCTACATGTAAAACTTTTGTAGGGAGATATGTTTCATCTCTGTGTATCATCTGAGGCTGGTCACTGTGTGAAGGTTTACATCCACTTTAACAACAAATCACAGTGAGGGAAAAAAGTATTTGATCCCCTGCTGATTTTGTACATTTGCCCACAGACAAAGAAGTGATCAGTCTATAGATTTAATAGTAGGTTTATTTTAACAGCGTGAGAAAGAATAACAAAATTATCCAGAAAAACGCATTTCAAAAAAGTTCTAAATTGATTTGCATTTTAATGAGTGAAATAAATATTTGATCCCCTATCAATTAGCAAGATTTCTGGCTCCCAGGTGTCTTCTATACAGATAAACGCTCTCAAAGAGTGCTCCTAATCTCAGCTTGTTATCTGTCTAAAAGAAACCTGTCCACAGAAGCAATCAATCAGATTCCCATCTCTCCGCCATGGCCAAGACCAAAGAGCTGTCCAAGGATGTCGGTGACAAGATTGTAGACCTATACATGGCTGGAATGGGCTACAAGACCATCGCCAAGCAGCTGAGAGGGTGACAACAGTTGGTGCGATTATTTGCAAATGGAAGAAACACAAAACTGTCAATCTCCCTGGGGCTGGGGCTCCATGCAAGATCTCATCTGGTGGAGTTTCAGTGATCAAGAGAACAGTGAGGAATGAGCCCAGAACTACACGGGATAATCTTGTCAATGATCCCAAGGCAGCTGGGACCATAGTCACCAAGAAAACAATTGGTACTACGCCATGAAGGACTGAAATCCTGCAGCGCCCACGATGTCCCCCTGCACAAGAAGGCACATGTACAGGCCTGTCTGAAGTTTGCTAATGAACATCTGAATGATTCAGAAGAGAACTGGGTGAAAGTGTTGTGGTCAGATGAGACCAAAATCAAGCTCTTGGCATCAACTCACTGTGTTTGGAGGAGGAGGAAGAATGCTGCCTATGTCCCCAAGAACACCATCCCCACCATCAAACATAAAGCTGGAAACTTTTTGCTTTGGTGGTATTTTTATTCTAAGGGGACAGGACAACATCACCGCATCAAAAGGAAGATGGACGGGGCCATGTACTGTCAAATCTTGGGTGAGAACCTCTTTCCTTCAGCCAGGGCATTGAAAATGGGTCATGGATGGTTATTCCAGCATTACATGACAAAGGAGTGGCTCAAGAAAAAAAGCACATTAAGGTCTTGGAGTGGCTTAGCCAGTCTCCAGGCCTTAATCCCATAGAAAGTTCTTAGAGGTTCTAGTTACCAAACATCAGCCTTAATGACTTGGAGAGGGTCTGCAAAAGAGGAGTGGGACAAAATCTCTCCTGAGATGTGTGTGAACCTGGTGGCCAACTACAAGAAATGGGGGCGATCAAGGGGTTAACTGTGTTCCCTAGGTGGGGGCGATCAAGGGGTTAACTGTGTGCCCGGCAGTCAATGCGCGCACCGGGCACGCGCATCGGCAACACGCTATGCGCGCCTGCAAAAGCATCTTAAAGAGCCGACGTACAGCTACGACGGCTCGCGCAGGGGAGCCATCCTGCCACAGTATAACTGCGGCGGTTGGTCGGGAAGGGGTTAAAGTTGTTCTAAAGCCTTAAGGTAAAAAAAACCTTCTGTGCTGCATAATCTCCCCCCCCCCCCCTTTTTTTTTTTTTTTTTTTTTTTTTATTATAAACTTAAGCCCGATCTGAGCCAGCAACGTTCACGAGAGCAACGGGTCTCGCCGCTGTCTCCCTCATTGGCCAGATTGGCTCCCGTTGCTGCCAATCAAATGCTGTGGCGAGGGTTAGGTCCGAAATGCCTGCATGGGTGCCCCCATAGAAAGCGGGTTTCTGTGGTGGCCCTCACCAAAGAGGAGGGGCCTCAACTGAGGTGCCAGCAGGGGGGACCCCAGCATTAGAGGATCAGGGCTGCTCTGTGTAAAAGTATGACATGTTTGTTATATTAAAAAACAAAAAGGTTTAATGTCACTGTAAAGTGTAACTAAAGGCAAAACCTTTTCTGTTCATTTTGGATAGAATAAGTAAGGGTTATAATACTTGTCATATTCTTTTTTTGCAATCTGTGTCCCTTGGGGGAAATTTCCCTTCACTTCCTGTCCCTTAGCCAAAACAGTAAGGGAATCCCTGCAAGTCACCAGGGTTTCTGGATCTGGTGGCCCCATTGGAAGATTTCCAGACTATTATTCTCCTGTTGTCAACCCAAAATTTGTTTTTTTTTCTTTTCTTTTCTTTTCTTTTACTTTCACTTTCGATGATGACGGTAAATAGGATACATAGAGTGAATCTCTCTAACAGATGCATAGATAGCAATAAAATCTGACAGGTTTTCTTTTTTTTTTTTAATTTTTTATTTATAACAGACAGAGTGGGTCCACATGGACCAATCAATACATCCAACAGTAAATCTCCACCACAGATTATTACATGACACAACACATTCAAGGCTATTATGTTTGCGGAATCATGGCGAATTAATTAGTACGGTCCCATGTGTTCCCCCTCTCCTTTTTTCCTTTTTCCAATAAGTGGTGGAGAGGTCCTGCAAGCAGGAAAAGAAAGAGGTAGAAAAGAGAAGAAGAAGAGAAAAAGTATAGTGTGGGGGGAAGTATAAGGGAAAACAGGGGTGGGGGGAAGTGGATGGGGAGAGAGTCCCCAGGCTCATGGATCGAATTGAGATTATGATATAGTGCAGCAGCATTACTGAATTCCCTGTGTCCAGCACGCAGCAAACCGAGTTAAGTCGGTATAGTTGTTTGTAAAGCCTGTCCTTCATTGGAATATATAAACATGTTCCACAACTGCCATGTTTTGGAGAATTTCTCTTGTCTGTTTTGCGCTGTATGGATGAGATCTTCCATATGTTTAATCTCTTCTACTTTTTTAATCCATAATGCTATGGGTGGTGGAGTTGTAGACTTCCAATGTAAGGGAATACATGCCTTAGCTGCGTCTAGTAGATGGCGCAGCACTGACTTTTTATATATTTTCATAGGAATGTTTGCCGCATGCAGGAGGAAGAATGCCGGGTCACAGCTATAATGTATTCTGTAAATTTCTGTATGGTCTGCTTTACCGTTTGCCAGAAATTTGTCAGATCAGGACATGACCAAAAGACGTGTAATAGTGTCCCTTATTCCGTTTGGCATCGCCAACAAAGGTCAGATGTTGCCGGGAATATTCTACTTAACTGTGTTGGGGTTCTGTACCAGTGTGATAGAATTTTATAGTTCGTCTCTTGAGTTTTAAACATATAGAGGATTTGTGTGTGAACTTCAGAATTTGTTGTTTCTTGGCTAGGCTAAATCCTACAGTTCAGCTCTTTTTCCCATTTGGTCAGTCCCGGTAGGACAAAAACTGTTGGGGGAGTATTGAGGATATTGTAGGTCAGGGAGAGTGTGTGTGGTAGAGCCCCCGGGGTTGAGCATATGTCTTCGAATGTGGTGAGTACCTGTTCGTTCGTTGGGGGTTGAATGGTTTTGAGAAAATGACTCAGTTGAAGTGCCCTCAGGAAGTCCAGTCTGTATGTGCCTGTTGGGTCCGTGAGTTCTGCGGTTGTTTTCCAGCGCCCGCCTGCACTAAAGTGGGAGGCTTGATAAAGGTCCAACCTAGCCAGGTTCCCAAATACCAGATCTTGTAGTCCTGGTGTGAACACCGGGTTCCCTAGTATTGGGTATAACGGGGTGTTCAGTGAAGACAGGGTTGTCCTCGTAAGCAGTCTAGCGCAGACAAGTATGGTGTTTCCTATTAAAGGGTGTCTCTTGGTCTCCGCCGGGATAGTCGTGTGACACCAAGGAGCTCTCCGGAGAGGGACTTGGCTTTGGTTTTGTTCCAAACTAGTCCAGAGCTTGGTCTCTTGGTGTCGACACCAGTCGATCAATCTACCCAGATGAACCGCCTGGTAGTAGGCACGAACGTCTGGTAGTGCTAGGCCACCGTATTGCTTGGGGAGAACCAAAATTTTGTGAGCTAATCTCGGTTTTTGTTTAGCCCAAACAAATTCCGAGAACATCGATTGTACTTTCTTGAAAAAAGGTGTAGGTATGTTCACGGGTAGTGCTTGCATAGGGTAGAGGAATTTGGGGAGAATGGACATTTTCAGTATGTTGCACCTTCCCACCCAGGAGTGTAAGCCCGCGCCCCATTTGTTTAGAAGCTCCCTTGTCGTTTTAAGTAGTGGTGGAAAATTTAGTTCATAGAGCTGTGATAGATTATGGGGAATCTGTGTACCTAGATATTTTAGGGTCTTGTTATTCCATTTCAAGTGAATATTGGATTGGAGGTGCAACAACCGTGAATGTGGTATTCCAACTCCCATAGCTTCCGATTTGGCGAAGTTTATCTTTAGATTGGAGAGACTGCCGTATAGTTCGAGCTCTTTCAGCAGATTCGGTAGGGAAATTGTTGGGTTTGTAAGTGAGAACATGAGGTCATCCGCATAGGCAGATACCTTGTATTGGGTTTGGTTTATCTCCACCCCCTTAATGTTGGGGTTTAATCTTACATGGCATAGGAAGGGTTCGAGAGATAGGGCAAAGAGGAGGGGGGAAAGTGGGCAACCTTGTCTCGTTCCGTTGGTAATCGGAAACAGGTCTGACAGCATCCCGTTGGCTCTGACTCTGGCGGAGGGTGTTGTGTAAACTGCCATAATCCATCTTAACATCTTACTACCAACCCCTACGTGTCGGAGTGTTTCGAACATAAAGGCCCAGTTTACACGGTCGAATGCCTTTTTCAGCATCTGTGCTGACAAAGACACTCGGTATTTTTGTGTGGTTGGTTATATGAATTAGGTTCAACACCTTAATGGTGTTGTCCCTCGCCTCTCTAGTGGGCACGAAACCTACTTGATCTAGATGTATTAGGTGTGGGAGGTGTAGCTGTAGTCTAGATGCTATTATTTTAGTGAATAATTTGATATCTGTATTGAGCAGGGAAATTGGCCGGTAGCTTCCGCACTGGGTCGGGTCTTTCCCTTCTTTGGGGATGACCGAGATCTGAGCCTGCAAGGAGGAGTCATGGAACCCGCCCCCCTCTGTGTGGCTATTAAACAGCTCCACCATGTGGATCCCCAGGGATGGCAGAAGAGTTTTATAGTACTGTACTGTTAGACCGTCTGGGCCCGGGGCCTTCCCCGTTTTGGTGCTGCCTATCGCTGCTTGTAGTTCAGGTAATGTTATAGGGTCCTCTAGTAAGTTGCATGTTTCGTTGGACAATGTGGGCATTAGGGAGTTAGTTAGATATTCCCTCATTCGCTCTGTTGGTGGGCTTGTCGTGGGGATGTTATATAGTTTTTCGTAGAAAGATTTGAATTCATTTGTAATTTGTTGAGGAAGTGTCATTTTGTGGCCGCAGTGTGAATAGATATGTGGTATATAGGATGCCGTCCTTTTAGTCTGTAGAGATTGTGCCAGCATTCTGCCACATTTGTTGCCCGATTCGTATACTCTTTTCCTGGTAATTTGCATCGCTGCTTTGGCTTTATAATGGAGTAGATCATTGATCTGTGCATGAACCGTATCCAATTCAGTCCCCAATTGTCTGGTCTGGGTCTGTTTATGTGCAATCTCTAGTGTCTGTAATTTCTTTATCAGTAGTGTCATTTGTTTAGTCCTCTGTTTTTTAAGTCGTGAACCATGTTGTATAAGGATACCCCTTATCACTGCCTTGTGGGCTTCCCACTGACAGGTTTTCTAACCCCTCTCTGCTTTATCCACAGCTAAAAAAAAAGTTTTTCCTTTAGTGGCACTTTAACCTCTTCGTGCGCATGCTATAGGCAAAAGACGGCTACAGCGTGGGCCTAAATTGCCGGGAGGGCATCCATGTACGTCCTCCCGTGCATGTGCTCCCTGCAGCAAGTCCATGAGACCCGGCTGATCACAGATCAGAGTAATTGGCAAGATCCCAGCCAATGACAGCTGATCATATGATGTAAACAAAATACGGTAATTGTTTTTTTTTTTTTTCCCCTCACTCTAACAGTGTGAGGAGAAAAGAAAAGCCGATTACTGGCTTGTGTAAACAGACAATCTGTCCCACACACAGATAAGTGTCCACCAGTGTCACCTACCCAGTACCCATAAGTACTGCTAAGCAGTGCCGCCCACCAGTGCTTCCAATCCATGCCGCATCACCAGGGCCGCCTATCAGTGCTGCCTTATCAGTAGCCACCAGTGCAGCCTATCAGTGAAGGAAAAAAATTAACTTTGCAAAATTTTATAACAAACTATAAAAACTTTATTTTTTGCTAAACAAAAAAAAATGATTAAATACCACCAAAAGAAAGCTCTATTTGTGTTAAAAAAAAAAATGATAAAAATGTCATATGGGTACGGTGTAGCATGACCGCGCAACTGTGATTCAAAGAGTGACAGCACTGAAAGCTGAAAATTGTCCTGGGCAGGAAGGGGGTTTAAGTGCCCAGTAAGCAAGTGGCTAAGGTTCGGATGAATCTTGGTAGCTTCAAAAATATTTGAAAAAAAATAATTAAAAAGGACTCTCCCTGGTCCACAGATGTACAGAGGCATTTGTCACACAAATTTCCAAAAAAATGAACACTCTGAATCTGGTGCAGCTGTGCATGGTAGCCAATTAAGCTTTGACAATAAAACCTGGAAGCTGATTGTTTTTTGTGCAGAGCTGCACCAGATTTTGCACACTCTCGTTTTAATAAATCCCCCCCCCCCTATTATGTCATCCTGGAGTGTGTGAATATTCTGCGTTTTAAGGTCCACTTGAGTAATAAAATTAAGCCAAGATACAAATATTTGGAGAATTATCTGCTACACCAAGAAATGGAAAATGGTAATTAAAATGTTTTGATGACTTTTTTTTTTTTTTTTTTAATTCAGGGAGGGTTTTGTCAGGGCTGAGCTCAGCCTTTCCTTCTCAGAGCTCAACTGTTGGTTAATTGCCAGCTCCAATCTTTTCCACAGTGACTCGCCTGATATTATCCTGTTTGTCAGTCCTGATGGTTACTTAAGCTATTCAGTTCATTCCCTCTCTGCCTTCGCCTTGGTCAACATATCCAGAGACTCTCTCCTGTGTACCTGTCGAAGACTTGCTTGGCTGACGTCCCTTCAAGTCCCTGATCCTGCTTGCTGTTCCACTACGCTGATTCTCCGGTTTCCTGATTTTCCTGGCCTGTCCTGAAGTATGCCGATTTCTAGCTCCCCAACGTACTGGCTTGTCTGACTATCCATCCGGTTACCGAACTATGGCTATAATTTGACTACATTGCTCTGTTTACCTTTTATTATTATTATTATTATTATTATTATTATACAAGTGTGATTTTTAACTGCACTAATGTCTCGGTCTGATTCATGGTTTCTAAAAGTAGGCGAAGGCCATGAATTCAGAAGATGCAGTCAATCAACTTGGTAATATTTTTTTCAGGTTGGATGACCCCGATCACTGTATGGATCAGTTTGCCTTAGCTTTACAGACGCTCCTGAATCACATGGCTCACCTGGAATTTCCCACTTTGGCTGCTCCGGTACAACCTGTGTTGCAGGCCATCCCTGCTGCTGCTCCAGTCTGTGCAGGCACCCGCCTTGAATATTACCTCTATAAGAGGTATGTTTGGTTCCGCTCTGCTTCCCCAATGATTTGGGGGCGATCCAGTTCAATGCAGAGGGTTTCTCAATCAAGTTGAGGTATACTTTGGGATGCTGCCTCAGGCGTTTCCCACGGACAGCAGCAATTTAGGTTTTGTAATATCTTTGCTTTCTGAGAGAGCCCTGGCCTGGGCAAACCCTCTATGAGAAACGCAAAAACCCATTGTCCTGAGTTACCCAGAGTTTGTGGCTTCCTTTAAAAGGGTATTTGACGTTCCCGAATGCTCCGCTTCTGCTGCCAAGTGCCTCATGTCCGTCAGAGTAAGAAAACTGTTGCCGATTACACCATTGAATTCGGTACTCTGGCAGCAGAGGTTGTGTGGAACAATGAGTCCCTTGTGGCTGCTTTTTCTCATGGTTTCTCAGATAGCATCAAAGCTGAGATAGCAGTCCGAGATATACCCACTGAGCTGGAGAAGTTGATCACGTTTACCATCCTCATTGACTCCAGACTCAGAGAGACTCTCTCTTTTAAGGAGCCCTTGCGGAAGCCTCCTGTACATTTTTCTCCGAGCTTTGCAGTCCCACCCTTGCCGCCCTCAGCTCCCCATTCCTCTTGTTACCGAGTCGGTCAGTGAAGATGGACCCATGTACTTGGGCTTCACATGTCTCACTGCGGATGAGAGAACCTTTAGGAGGAGGGAGAGATTGTGCCTTTATTGTGGCCAGGCAGGTCACTTTTTTTAAGTCTTGTCCTATCCGTCCAGGGAACGCCCAAACCTTGAGGTCCTGTAGCAGACAGACCTTAGGTGGCGTTGTTTCGTCCCCAGTTATCCAGAAGGATAAGCCTCTGGTCCCGGTAATCCTTTCTTGATCTGAGTCGTCCGTCAAGTTACAGGCTCTAATTGACTCTGGGGCTGCAGGCCTGTTCATTGATGCTGCCTTTGTATCTAAGCACTCGATTCTATTGCAGCTTCGTGCCACTCCACTTGCCATTGAGGCTCTTGATGATGATCCTCTACAGCCAGCCCATGTGACTCATGAGACTGTTCCGTTGTCCATGGCTATAGGGGTTCTTCACCATGAGATAATCCAATTCTAAGTTATTTCCTCACCTAAGTTTCCGCTGTTTATTGGTTAGCCTTGGTTACAGAGGCACAACCCCTCTTTTGATTGGCTTTGTGCTGAGGTTCTCTCTTGGTCGCCACAATGCAGCAAGACATGTTTCCAGAATGTGGCTAAGGTCCTATGCACCTCTTCACTCTCCTCCCTGCCGGAGGAGTACCGCAATTTTAGCGATGTCTTTGACAAAGGTCAAGCCGATAGTTTGCCTCCACACCGGTCATGATTGCGCAATTGACCTTCAACCTGGTGCCATACCCCCTCGTGGCCGGGTTTACCCTTTGTCTGTCTCGGAGGATAAGGCCATGGAGGCGTATGTTGCAGATGCACTTTCTCGAGGATTCATCCGCAAATTCTCTTCTTCTGCTGGTGCTGGTTTCTTCTTTGTGAAGAAGAGGAGTGGTGAACTGAGACCTTGTATTGATTATCGTTGCACAATTAAGAATACTTATCCAATTCCGTTGATTATGGAGTTATTTGACTGCCTCAAGGGAGCAACGGTTTTCACAAAGCTGGATTTGAGAAGAGCATACAATCTCGTGAGAATCGAGAAGGGTGAGGAATGGTAAACTGCGTTTAATACCAGAACACTCCAATATGAGTACCTCGTAATGCCATTTGGCCTTCATAACACTCTGGCAGTTTTCCAGAAATTTATCAACGATGTCCTCCAAGATTTATTGCAGCTATGTGTGGTGGTTTATCTTGACAATATCCTAATTTTTTCCAAGTCCCTAGAGAGCTACCACACAGATGTCTGTTGTGTGCTTCAGAAGCTGAGAGATAACAATCTCTATTGTAAATTGGAGAAGTCCAAGTTCCAGCGTGAACAGGTTACATTCCTGGGTTATGTCATTTCCACTGCCAGTTTTTCGATTGGCTCAGAGAAACTTTTAGCAGTCCTACAATGGCCCCATCCTGTGGGTATACGTCGTCTGCAATTTTTTTTGTCTTTGACAATTATTATCGAAGGTTTATTCGTAACTTCTCGTTTCTGGTCAAGCCCTTGATTGATGTGACCAGAAAGGACGATAACCCACAGAGTTGGTCTCCTGAGTCCATTAAGGCCTTTGAGAGTCTCCAGAGGCTGCCTTTGTTTCTGCTCCTGTGTTTGTACATCCTGATCCTATGTTACCCTTTATCCTTGAGGTTGATGCTTCTGAGACTGGAGTTGGCGCCCTTCTGCCTCAACGTCCTACCTCTGAGAGCGCTATGCATCCTTGTGGCTACTTTTCCAAGAAATTGTCATCTGCGGAATGCAATTATGAGATTGGGGACAGAGTTGTTGGCAATCATTTTAGCCCTTAAAGAATGGAGTCATCTCCTCGAAGGTATCACTGTGTGCCAGTTCTCATTCTTACTGACCATAAGAATCTCACGTTCTTGTCTGAGGCTTAACGCCTCTCTCCCAGAAGGGCGCAATGGGCTCTTTTCTTGTCAAGTTTCAATTACATTGTCTTATTCTTACTCGGTATTAAGAATGTTAGGGCTGACGCTTTGTCATGACAGTTATCCTCCACTTCCAAGATGGACTCTGTTCCTTTTCCTATGATTACTTCTGATCGTATTCTGGCTACGGTTCGCACCAGTCTCACTTCTCCTTTGGGTGACAAAATTCTTGCCGCTCAGGTCCATGCTCATTCTGAGAAACCTTGTGGCCGCTGTTTTGTCCCTGAGAGTCTCCATACTGCTGTGCTCCAGACTTACCATTCTCCCAAGGCTGCTGGCCACCCTGGGAAGAATTAACTATTTTGGGCCATTTCCCAACAATTCTGGTGGCCTAGTCTATGTGCTGATGTAGCCGCCTTCATAGCTGCTTGTTCCGTGTGTGCTCAGAGTAAGACACCACGACACCTTCCAGTGGGCCTCCTACAACCCATACCCAGTGGAGAGAGGCCTTGAACCCACCTGTCCATGGATTTTATTGTGGAGTTCCCAAATCTCAGGGCAACGCCGTTATCCTTATGGTGGTTGATCGGTTTTCGAAGATGTCTCATTGTATTCCACTTAAGTTGCCCACATCTAAGGAACTGGCTTCCATTTTTGCTCAGATCTTTAGCTTACATGGGCTACCCAAGGTGATCAGCTCAGACAGGGGTATTCAGTTTGTGTCCCGGTTCTGGCGAGCCTTTTGTGCGCAGTTGGGAATTCAGCTTTTTCTCCTCTGCGAATCACCCGCAGTCTAATGGGACCGCAGAATGAGCCAACCAGTCCTTAATGCAGTTTATGTTAAATGTGTCTATGTTGCTATATTTCTGACCATCATAACTGGTCAGACCTCTTACCTTGGGCAGAGTTTGCTCACAATAGTGTCTTGAATTCTGTTCCCCGATTGTCCCCATTTATGGCAAACTATGGTTTCCAACCTTCCATGTTGCCTGACTCATTTGTTCCGCACAGCATCCCTGCGTTAGTGAAGCACCTCCGTGGTCTTCGTTCCACTTGGGCACACGTCCAGGAGGCTTTGCGTCCTGCCAATGATGGGTACAGACTCCATGCTGACCGCAGGCGTCTGCCTGTGCCTTCCTACGCAGTTAGGGACAGGGTCTGGCTGTCATCTTGCAACCTCCAACTCCGTGTTCCCTCGCTGAATTTGACACCTCGGTTTATTGGGCCTTTCCCTATTCTCCGCAGGATTAACCCAGTGGCTTACGCTTTAGACCTTCCTTCCAATATGCGTATCTCAAATGTATTCCATGTCTCCTTATTAAAACCTTTGGTCTGCAGCCGCTTTACCACCTCCGTGCCACGTTCTCATCCAGTACAGGTTGAGAACCATGAGGAGTATGAAGTACAGTTCATTGTTGACACTTGTAGGTTCTGTGGGCGCATACAGTACCTGGTGCATTGGAAAGGGTACTGTCCGGAGGAACGCTCTTGGGTCTCATCCTCGGACGTACATGCCCCTGTCCTCCTCCGTGCATTCTGGGGGTACTATCAGGGTTGAGCTCAGCCCTTCCTACGCCGAGCAGGCCATTCAGCTGTCTGTTAATTGCTAGCTCCAATCTTTTCCACAGTGACTCACCTGATGTTATCCTGTTAATTCTGCTGGTTACTTAAGCTGCTCAGTTCAGTCCCTCTCTGCCTTCGCCTTGGTCAACACATCCACAGACTCTCTCCTGTGTACCCGTTGAAGACTTGCTTGGCTGATGTCCCTTCTGCTTCCTGATCCTGCTTGCTGTTTCACTATGCTTATTCTCTGATTTCCTGGCCTGTCCTGAAGTACACTGATCTCTGGCTCCCCGACATCCTGGCTTGTCTGACTATCCGTCCCGTTTACCAAACTCTGGCTATGATTTGACTACGTTGACCTGTTTTACATTTTACTATTAAACAAGTTTGATTTTAACTGCACTTCTGTCTCGGTCTGATTCACGGTTTCTGACAGGTTTTTCTTTTTTGAAGAGTTTGTGTCTGTATCCTTTTTTAAAATAAAGAAAATAAATGTGGGTAAAAAGTTTATCAATGTTGAGAGCATTTACATGTATCTCTAAAGCAAGGGTAGGCAACCTTTTGAGCAGAGTGTTTTCAAAGAACTTGAGAGTGCCAGCTACATAAACAAAATTAAAATTTTTCACGCTCAATCACGAAAACAAATTGTATGTGGTAAAGTAAATGGTAACTGCTACCTTTACCCAGCTGACATATTCGGTGTAAGTATACAGTTGGAAAAAAAATGTGACTTGATATCAGTCAACCTAATAAAGTTCTCCCAGATTCCTGCACCTTCACACCTCATGTCACCCCAATTTTTGCACCTTCACAGGTCAAATGAGTACCAAGTTCTGCACATTCATATCTCAGATTGCTACAAATCCTGCACCTTCACTCACCAGATCATCCCAGTTCCCACACCTTCACTCATCAGATCACCCCAATTCCCACACCTTCACTCATCAGATCACCCCAGTTTCTGCACCTTCACTCACCAGATCACCCCAGTTTCTGCACCTTTGCTCACCAGATCACCCCAATCATGCCCCACCACACATCTGATGAGTGAAGGTGCAGGAATTGGGGTGATCTGATGTGTGGTGGGGCAGGATTGGGGAGATCTGGTGAGCAAAGGTGCAGAAACTGGGGTGATCTGGTGAGCGAAGGTGCAGGAATTGGGGTGATCTGATGAGTGAAGGTGCGGGAATTGGGGTGATCTGATGAGTTAAGGTGCAGGAATTGAGGTGATCTGATCACCCCAATTCCCGCACCTTCACTCATCAGATCACCCCAATTCCTGCACCTTCGCTCACCAGATCACCCCAGTTTCTGCACCTTTGCTCACCAGATGTTCACAATCCTGCCCCACCACACATCGGATCACCCCAATTCCTGCACCTTCACACTTCAGATCAGCCCATATTATTGCACCTTCTCTCCTCAGATCAGCCTATATTCCGGCACCTTCATGCCTCAGATCAGCCCCAATTCCTACACGATCACAATTCAGATCCGCTCTAATTTCAGCACCTACAAACTTCAGGTCAGCCCAATATATATACCTTCAGATCTCAAATCCCAGTGCATGTACATTTACACCTCAGATCACCCCAAATCATGCACCTTCACAATTCAGATCAGCCTAATTCCTGCACCATCACACCTCAGGTCATCCCAATTCATGTACCTTCATTCCTCAGATCACCCAAATTCCTGCACCTTCACACCTTAGACCACTCCCAATCCTGCATCTTCAAACCACAGATCAGTTTCAATTCCTGCACCTTTGCAGCTCAGATCAGTCCCTATTCCTGCTCCTTCACACCTCAGATCATCCCAATTCCTGCAATTTTATAGTGGTAGGCTTACCTGTAGGTATAAGTGGTAAAACAATTATAAGGCTTACCTGTAAGTACTGTGAATATCTCCTAAACCTGCACAGTTGCCATACCTGGAAGGAAGACCGGGTGAAGGTGGAAGCTCTCTCACCAGTGACAGCGTGCTGCTGGAGGGCTTTGTTTTAGGTGCATACTA
This sequence comes from Aquarana catesbeiana, assembly GCF_042186555.1. Lineage (NCBI taxonomy): Eukaryota > Metazoa > Chordata > Amphibia > Anura > Ranidae > Aquarana > Aquarana catesbeiana. Next base: position 126,774,627 of record NC_133330.1, read on the forward strand.
GCACATTATGACATTGCCTTGCAGGGACATTTTTTTTTTCTTTCATCAACTGCAGTTTACTATGATGGGGTCAGCAGGGCAGTGTACAGGGGTCAGCGAGGCCAGGGCAGGGTCAGCAGGGCTATGTGCAGGGTTCAGTAAAGCGGAGGAGAGGGGCCAATAGGGCAGATGGGGTCAAAAGGGTGGAGGATAAGAGTCAGCAGGGCAGTCCCTGCTAGCAGGGCATTCGACAGTTCCTCGTCCCCACAAAGCACATTGCTGAGCTCAGCTTCTCTTACAAATGTAGCTTCCACCTGCACAGTGTGTAGCTGGCTACTGAAACTATGCTACTGATCCAATCTAGGGCTTTCACAGGTCAGAACAGCAACATAGCAAGCAGCTAAATACTGTGCAGATGGAGCTTGTATGCAAGACAATCTGATCCCAGCTATGTGCGTGACAAAGATCTCTCCTGCATGTCCTCTGCCCAGCCTGTGAACTCTGCGGGTTGGGAGGAGGAATCAATTCCGTTTTTGTTAACTAACGAACACAAAATGAAAATGTGAGGTAGGGAAGTTTACCCTTGTGAATTAAATTCTGGTTTCCATGGAGCTCCGCCTGGTTCTGCTCCCAGCAAGCAAGCGACTGCAGCCAGGATTACAGGCCTCCCGAGTTCCGACGAGCGTCCCAGTCCTGACTTACGTCACAATGATTGCCCACGTCCAGAGCAGAGAGCACCCACTGTAAGTGTGTACATTACAATTACAGCAGGCCTAAGGCCTCCTCTCAGACCACCATCAGTCCAGAGCACTGTGTGCACACAGGCCTCCTCTGACAACTGGCATCCAGGGCACAGTGCATTACAGGCCATCCCCCAGACCTGAGACCACCATCCAGCACTGTGTAGCATTACAGGCCTTCTCTGACCAGTGACTAGTCCACCAGCATGCAGAGCACTGTGCATTACAGGCCATCCCTCAGACCACCATCAATTACTGTGCAGCGTTATACAGGCCTCGTCTGACCACCAGCATCCAGAGCACTATGCATTACAGGCCTCCCCTCAGACCTGTGACCAGCACTGTGCAGCATTACAGGCCTCCCCTCAGACCACCATCCAGAGCACTATGCAACATTACAGGCCTCTGCGTACCACCATCCAAAGCACTGTGCAACATCACAGGCCTCCTAAGACCACCGTCCAGAGCACTGTATAGCATTGCAGCCACCGCCCAGAGCACTGTGCGCACCATTAAAGGGCACCTCAGCCCACTCTCCAGAGAACTGTGCAGTATTACAGGCCTCCTCAGCTCAGACCACCATCCAGAGCACTGTGTGTAGCATTGCAGACCACCTCAGACCGCTGTTTAGAGCACTGTGCAGCATTACAGGCCTCCTCAGACCACTGTCCAGAGCACTGTGCAGCATTACAGGCCTCCTCAGACCACCAGCCAGAGCCCTGCAGCATTACAGGCCTCCTCAGAGCACTGTGCGACATTACAGTGAATCGCATAAGCGTCATATCCTTGCATAACCTACTGCTGCCTTTTGTGGAACATACTAAAACCCTCCAGAGTGACTCCATGTCCTTGCCCTTTTTTGATATCCTCAGCCACCTTGAGGACCTTAAACAGAACACTATCTACCAAGACCTTGTCACAATTGCACAGGGAATGAAAGGGAATGTAAACCAGCATTTTGCTTCATTCTTGGATCCAGCTGATGTGTTCTCGCCACGTGCAGCATCTACTTGTTTTGTCAACCCTACTGTTTGTAAAACCCTTGTTGTGGCGGATGAAAATATTCAGGAACTGCTTAAAAAAAAAGGCAGAGGAGTATGTTGTAATAAAATCCACATTGCCCCACACACAGAGAGGGTATTCGGTGTCACAAGTCACCCCTCTAGAGGCTGGCAGCATAGAACATGTTGGTACGAAGTGCTTTCCTAAAATGAATAAAAACAAATATAAGTGTTTTTATTCTCCAGGTATTTCTATTTCTAACATAAGAAGCATACCTAATACTAGAGGTGCGCATCTTCACTGGCCATTCGATTTGATTACAATTATCATGTCAACGATTCGATTCAGTTCCACGATGCATCACTATTACTGCGCACAGTTTTCATTAAAAAAAATTCAAGCAGTCAGGAGAACTCAGTTTTTTTATTTTATCCGTTCTTAAAAAAAAAAAAAAAGACAACACTCCCTGCATGCAGCAAAGTCTAGACACAGCAGCAACAACTTAGGAGCTCCAGGCTCCCCCCAAAATACTAGAGGAGATGGTCAGAGACTGCGGACATGATACAAGAGATGGTCAGAGACTGTGGACATGATGCAGGAGATGATCAGAGACTGTGGACATAGTACAGGTTTTTATTTAAAAGAAAAAATAATACCATTCAGTATCACTAACAAATCATTGCTTCTTTTGGCAGCAACTTATAGTAAACAGGTCAACATTGGTGCAAAAAAATGGAGGACATTCCAATCAGCAAGAAATATACTGCTTGCAGATCAGTATATGTTTCCAGAGGGGAGAGATTATAGGCAAATCTCAGGAAGACATTAGACAGTGTGCACAGTGCAGCCCCCAATGTGAGTCAGCGCTCAATGGGTTAAGAGCAGAATGAAGTCAATCCATCAGTGGCAGTAATAAAGAAAAACCGTTTATTAAAAAAAAAAAAAACATGAAGGGACTGGACTAGATGACCAGTACATTTTTAGATATAATAGGAATGACTAAAAAGAGCCTGTCACTTTTTGCATGTCACTTTTTCCAGTTGTACAGCTGCACTGGGTTCAGTTTACATTAATTCAGTTGTCTATTCATCATTGCATGATCTGCAGTTTAGCACTGGTGAAACTTTTTTTTTTTTTTCAGCCCCAATGTGTTAGGCACACAGTACACACTGGATAGGTGTAGCAGAGGTGGGGGATGTGCCACTTTACACTCACCCCGCACATATATCAAACATGACAGGCTGATCTCTCGCCTCCGGAGCACTCTTACCATCCCCCCTCCTCTCCTCACAGCTCATTTCCTGAAGCCGACTCTATGCCTCATCCCACGGATGTGATGACAGCTACAGTGATCTGTGTCTCACAGCTCCGTGCGGCTCTGCGCCCGCCCATCGGGGAGATGACAGGTGTCGTTGTCCACAGGTACAAATCCTGAGGAGGGGGAGAGCATGGATGGAGGCAGCATGCTGAGGCTACATCATCCAATGATGGGGAAACAACGTCAGGCACAGCCAGCCGATTGGTGGCTTGTCATCACCAGCAAAGACACTGCTGTGAGGGGGAGGAGCCAGAATGACATCATTCATAATCGATTACGCTGGTCACCGCATCAATGCCGAATCGAGAAGGGCAGAGTTGTTATGCATCGATGCGCCGAGCATTTTCCACACCCCTACCTAATACTTGTGGGTTGTGCTTATTGCGGAAGAATCAATATTTTCAACAGCTTTAATTTTCAATTTAAATTCAAAGGAAAAATGCACAGGCTACAACAACCAATGCTATTAGTATGTGGAACTCTAACAACCACCACTTTTTATCAACTCCCCTCTCTCTCTTAGCATTGACAAATTTGACAATATCACACTAATGAAAAAGAAAAATAGATCCATAACTGTCAAAAAGGCAGCCTAACGGTACGGTCCTGCGCCTAGTTGTCTTTTTAGTGTGATATTTACTTCTATTATTCTTTGCGAATGCTGAGAGAGAGCGGGAAGTTGATAAAAATGGTGACTGTTATGATCCACACTCTAATGGCATTATTGTAAACTGTGCACTATTTCTTTGAATGTATCTGAGACTTAGAACTGTTTGAATAATAATAAACTGACCGTAAACTGATTCTTATCGTAGAAATAAGCATTACCCTAGAGTATTGGTTTATTATGACCGTGCTTGTGCAGTGTGCTTGTAGCTGTTGAAATGTTTTGCTGTGGGAGGGTGCATGCGCGCAATCGGGGAAGATGGCGGTTTAGATACCTCGCTCCGCGCCGTCGGACTACTTAAACTCGGCTGACAGGGCACATCATCCTCACAGGCACTGGCAAGTAAGCTCCCACTGCTCCGGAACGTAACAGGCCTCCAGCGGGTATGCGCCGCACTGTCAGAAACATTGCTCCCAGCCGAAGGCTTCCCCTGCTGCTAAGGGATAAAGTCAAGATGGTGCCCGAACCTCCGGAGCCAGATGACTCAATGCGGCTCTCCATGGCGGATCCCAGTCTCTACTGCTGTCAGCCTTCATCAGTTCCCCTTTAATAGGGTATCTGCCAATAGACTCTGATACCCTATTAAAATTCTGCTCTATAGTGCGGGACATAATCACCACAGCCTCCCGCAAGCTCTCCTCTGACCTAGTGAAAGGTCTTAAAGAGCTAGGCCACCGCACTAATCAATTAGAGCAAGGCATGGACCTACCAAGCATGGCCCTTGAGGGTCATGAAGAGCTCGATAAGCTGAACACTTATTTGAAAAGTTTGGAAGATGCTGAAAATGGGGCCCGCAGAGATAACCTTTGCATCCGCGCGGAGTCCCTGAGGCCATTACAGACCTACAAGGCACCTCCACTGCTTTTTTTTTCCAGGAACTGGCACCTGGGATCCCCCTTGAGCATCTAGAATTTGATCGCATTCACAGATCTCTGGCCCCCAAACCAACTGACGGCCCGCCAAGGGACATTATCAAATTCTATTATCGCACTAAAGAGAGTCTTCTGCAGGCAGCCAGGGAATGCCAAGATCTTTCTTTCCAAAGCAATTCCCTCCAATTTATTTGCAGACCATTCTCCTGTCACTATCTCCAAAAGGAGGTCGTTGAAACTGTATCTGCGGATATTGCAGACCCAAGGAATAAAGTACAGATGGGGGTTCCCTTTTAAGCTCTCCTTTTCTCACCAAGGCTGCCAGTTTCATGCCTCTTCCATGCCTGATTTGAGACTTCACTTCCAGGAACTGCAGCTGGACGTTTCTATCTTCATCAGCCTGTCCAAGATCATCTCAACCCCCCTGCAAATCATCTCAGCCTTCGCGACTATCCCAACACTTTTCTCAAGCATTATGCTCCCTTCAAGCGCAACGTTTTCAGGATGAGCCAAAGGGATGACACCCCCCACCTTTGCCCCTCAGGGTTGATTGCTTCTCCTTGAGCCTGGTTTCCAGCCAGGCTGTTTGATTGGTGCTGGCCATAGCCCATTGATCGTGGTATACTATCTCTGGGCTCCAGATCGCCTAGCCCTGGCCCTGTCATTTTGTGCTTTTTATCCCCTAAGGCTGTTTACCACATCTAAACTATTTTTTATTTATTTATTTTTTTGTATGTTGAGTTCTCACCTGGGGTCTGCCCAAGCTGAGAGGTGGCAGAACTGGGTGGCTACAGCTAAGACTTTTTTTTCTCTGAAAATTTAATGCAGTGTTTAATCTTTGTGCACATCCTTTTATGTCTCGTCACTTTGGGGCCAATGCTATAGTTGTTCGTTCTAAGTTTTTCTAAGTGATCTCCCGGGGCACTCCGGGGGGTGAGGACATTCTTCCACCTGGTGGTAATACCAACTTTTTATGAGCCTGGCGGTCTCCTCTGCCTGATGACAACTCCTTGCTTTTTGCTGGCAGGGGGGTGCACTCATCACCACTGAGTCTCAGTCGAATGGACCCAGGCAATATTTGGCCTACTGTTTAATAATGTTCTTGTTCCTATCTGACCTATCTGTTTAATGTTCATTGTTCCTATCTGACTTATGTGTCATTGTAAAATCTCTATATTGCTTACAGGGCTTGTAGCCCTGGGCCCCCCTGCTTGAGTTAGGGATGGTCCAAGATGCTTGTAACCCCCGACCTTTTTTTTTTTTCTCAGTCTGGTAGAGTACCAGTCTGCATATATAGCCTTGTGTGCCTTTATGCAACCTTTATGTTTCGTGCCTAGGTTCCATTTCGCAATTTTACTATATAATGTTGCCGAGTGGTTCCTACGGGCCACTGCTCCCTCCACTCTGCCGGAACTTGGCTGAGACATTTGTCTTGGCCAATGTTCAAACCTCATTTGGGATAATTTCCCACTTCTTATTGCATTAGTGCTTCTCCATGTCCAGAGTTCTTCTTGGCCTTTTGATGTCCCTTTTTTTTTTTGACCTTTATCCTTTCGCCCTTTACTAGACTTTCTTTTTTCCTTTTTCCCTTCTCTTCTGAGTCTGCGAGGTCTGTGCTGGAAAGTACTGCTATATGTCACTTCTTTTTTCCACCATGACACTAAATTGGTTGTTCAGGGTTTGAATTCCCCTCAGAGTGACGGTTTTTAAATACCTCAAAAAACATATATAGCTTGCCTACAGGAGGCCCACTTTTCTTCCTCCTGTGCCAAATATTTTGACGCACTGTATCTGCAGGTTTTTATGGACAATGGCCCAACCAAGCAAAAAGGAGTGCTCGTAGCCTTTCATAAATCAGTACCCTTTAGTTGCACTAAACAGATCTTAGATCTGGACGGTATCTTTTGCTGCATGGTACCATTCAGGATACGGAGGTCACAATCATGACTTATTACGCTCCTAATTCAGCCCTGGGACCCTTTCTGACCTGAATCTGCTGCCTGCTGGCATCCCACCAAAAAGGGGCCCTCCTTCTAGCGGGCGATTCAAATGTGGCTTTGCACCCCGCTTCGGACTAGAATGCTCCGTCTCCTGATGCCAAAAAAATCACTCTACAATCTCATGATTTAGTTGACCTCTGGAGAGAGCTTCATCCTCTGGGCAAAGACTATACGCATTTCTCTCACCTACATCACTCTAACTCTAGAATAGATGATATGGTTATGTTGCGGAAACACCTTCCCTTGGTAGTATATGCGTCCATTTTCGCGGCCCTGTGGTCGGATCATGAACTCACGCGTGTCACGCTATCCTTAATAAACCACAGTACTCTCCTTGAGTCATGAAAGACTTGCACTTGTCATTTTAGGAGGTCCAGGCGGATATCGTGAAAGCCTCTGCGGAATATTTCCTCCCATATGACCCTCTGGGAAGCATATAAAGCTGTTCTTAGGGGTCATATTATTCAATTAGCTGCTAAACGGAAACGAGAATGGCACATAAGACAATGTAACCTTGAGACACGCTTGGAGGCACTCTCAACAGGGTTTAAGCTATCCCCTACCCCTGCTAACTGCAAGCTCCTTGACCAAGTTGGCTCTGAGCTGGGTCTTTGCCATACTGATGGTGCCGAACGCACCTTGCTTTGGTCCCCGCCAGCAATGGTAGGCTAAGGCGAACAAACCAAATCAGATGCTGGCTAACAGATTGCGTACTTTTACCCCCTTCACTTTAAGCACTCGCCTTAATGTTCTTGCTGGTAACCCAGTGCGGGTCCTAGAAGAATTTTGCCACTGTCTTACCACATTATATTCCGCTCCTGATCAGACTAACACCCAAGATACGGATTCCTTTCTGAACCGTCTCTCCCTACCTACGTTGTCTGCAGACCACACTTCTCTTATGAATCAAGATATCCAAGTGTCGGAAGTCCTCCAATGTATTAAAAACCTGAAGGTAGGCAAACGGCCTGGACCGGATGGCTTCATGGCACTGTATTATAGGAAGTTGTCTGACGTTCTGGCTCCGCACTTGACAGCTATGTTTAATTCCGTTAAAAACGGCCAGGCCTTTACATCAAACCTTTTGACTGCCAACATTGTGATGATACCTAAACCTCTCATCTTGGGCCAATTTCAGGCCCATTTACCTTATTAATATAGATATGAAAACCATTTAAATTCTTTCCTTCCTCACCTAAATAATACAACTGCAACATGTAGCCCATAACCGTCACATAGCATCAATGCTTTTGTCTCTCAATGTGAACAAAATTGATACCGTGTCCTGGCCTTACCTTATAACTGTACTCCGCCACTTTGGCTTCGGAGCCTCCTTCCTGAGATGGAAACCCCTCAGGCTAAAATTAAGTATTATGGATTTGAGTTGTCTCTTTTCTATTAAAAGGGGTACTCGGGGCTGCCCACTCTCTTCACGCTTGTTCATTTTTGCTTTGGAACCTTTGGCAGAGGCGGCCCATTCCCATCCAGACATAAAGGGTAGCAGGTTCTCTACATAAGATATATCTCTATCCGCAGATGATAACCTGTTGTCCTTGACTTCCCATAGAATGTTGCTACCCAATTTACTATTCCCTCCTGGATACTTTTGCGTCCCTTTCGGGGACTCCATGTCAACTCTTTTGGATCCAAGGCAATGTCGGTTATTCTTTCCTCCTGAGTTGGCGGCCCTGAAAGAAGCTTTTCCATTTCACTGGCTCTCCTCTTTGCCCTTCTTGGGAATCCGCCTTACTCCAAAATACGAAGGATTGTACCGAGCCAATTTTCCACCTTTATTCAGGAGATTGATCGTCATGTCCTCTTGGACTCATTTCCCACTGTCCTGGTTTGGCAGGATAGCTGCTGTCCGTGTGTCTTACCTCCCAAAATTACTTTATTTTTTTCGAGTATTGCCTGTAACAGTCCCCCCCTCACATTTTAGGTATACATCAACGCAGACTATTGCAGTTTGTCTGGGGATCCCATTGACCCCGGATCAATCAACAGGTTTTGTACTCCCGTAGGATAAATGGCTGGCTGTCTTTTTCAGCTCCCAATTTACAGGCCTACTATACAGCAATGAATATTGCCACATTGGCCCACCTTCATTAAACATACCAGTTGCCACTTTGATGTTGGCTACTATTGATGTTCTGGATTCTCACCCTATACCCGTATCTTCCATGCCTTGGCTTCCCCCAATTCATCGCCTGACCATATTAGGACCGTGTCTTGCCCATTCCCTTCAACTGTAGGATTCAGTCAAATACTCTGTGGATTTGATCTCACCCCACCTCCCCTTACTCTGTCTTATCCGCTGCCCATTATTCCCCCCAGGGTGTGAAAACCCTGCACAATTCTGGTGGGTCGCAAATGGGTTTCTTGATATATATTCTATCTTCACCCCCACCCCCATTTGACGCCCTATGATCTTCCCACGATATTCCCTTACGAGAATATTCTAGTTACCTGCAAATTAGACATTTTTTTTCAGCAGCTGATAAAATCCTGACCCACCCCGTATACTTTGACCCCCTTTGAGAGCCTGTGTGGGGCCCGTCCACACTCCCCGGGACTAATTTCAATAATCTATTCATCAATAATCTCCTCTAAAGAGAATCAATTGAGAATTTATAATATGTAATTAGAAAGGGAATTGGGGAGGCAGCTTGATCCAGAGAATTGGCAAACCATGACTATTGCACTTTTAAAATGCTCCAAAAATATTCTCATTATAAAATGCCTACTAAGTTTTATACAGATGGTACTACTGGTTAGACTGGCCCATTTTATCCCCACTTATTCCCCACTTTGCTTCAGAGAATGTTCGCAGGAGGGCACTATGGAACACATTTGGTGGTCATGTCCAAGGGTTTACAGGTTATGGGTCAGAGTTTATGCTCTTCTTCGCTATATTTTTCATTTTAATCTCAACAGGGATCCTTACGAAGCTCTTTTTGGCAAACCAATTGCCGATTTGCTTCGTCCGGAGCGCCAACTGGCTCAACATCTTTTTACTGCAACTAAATTAACCATTGCGAGGGAATGGAAGACTCCTGTACTCAGTTTTGAGGCGGTTAAGAATCGCATGAATGATATGGTGAACGAGAAGTTGACAGCTATCCTCTCGGACACGCACGGTAAATTCCTTCCGGTCACACATATCCAACCTTCTAGGTTTGATAATAATGCCGTTTTCTCTATTTAGCGCTTTTCTGGCGCTGGCCCCGTGGACTCCCCTTCCTTTTCTTTTCTCTATTTCCTCATTCCTGTTTTTCTTTTCCTTTTCTTTTCTTCACCCTATTGGATCTGGTCCATGCATCCACTTTAAAAGCCTACTTTCAAACCGTGTCAATCGATTGTCCCCTGCTTAGGGACACTGTGTATGGGACTGGAGTAGTATTACTTTTTTGTCTTTGTACTTAGTCACGTCTGGCTTATTATGTGCTGTAACCTTCAAGATATTGTTCTTTAACTGTTGGATTGCATATTAATAAAACCTTTTGTAAAAGAAATGTTTTGCTGCGTTCTAGAAACCCCAAAAACCCTTTGCATGATAATGCCACCTTGCAGTGCACATTTTCATGAACTTTAACAGTTCAAGAAACTAAACAGAACTTCTGTTCAGTTTCTTGAACTGTTAAAGTTCATGTAAATGTGCACTGCATGGTGGGTAGCATCATCATGCAAAGCATTTTTTTTATTTTAACGTTACACTTCTGTCAAAATAGCAATATTCTTGTAACAAAACTTGGTTTTGCTTAAAGAAAGACGTATAGCGACTAAATCTGTGTCTGTAGTGCATGTTCAAACCTTAATACCATAAATAACATTTTAGATTTTTCACTCCAGGAGTATACAGTGGATATAAAAAGTCTACACACCCCTAAAATGTCAGGTTTCTGTGATGTAAAAAAACTAGACAAAGATAAATCCTTTCAGAACTTTTTCCACCTTTTAATGTGACCTATAAACTACAACTCGGTTGAACAATAAACTGAAATCTTGAAAAAAGGGGAGAGACACATACTGAGAAGATATAAAGTGCTGCACACCCCGATTAATGTCAAAAAGAAAAAGAAGGTATCCCCCGTGGGGTTTTAAAGCAGCAAAAAATTATGAAAATAATAGGTTGTTACTTGAAAGAGTTTTTTTATTAATGGAACTTAACCATAATGGTTAAAATAGGAGCTGTGCTACAGGAGATAACACAAATGAAGCTGGCACAAGTATTATACAATGATCAAGCGCTAAAATAGGATGATAATCCTGACGCGTTTCGACCCCGTTGGGTCATCTTCAGAGGATTGAGGCGCTGTGACAAAATTTGCGTATTAGAGTTCATGGATGTGACCATAAAAATACAATATAATATATATATGTTTAACAGTATAATTACCAATCACATTGTGTTTGAGCAATTTCTCCTGAGCTTGTAGTTCTCCGACGTCTCCCCCACCGGGTCCCGACAGGAGTCCCCTGCCGTCCACCACGTCAACAGGGGAAAAGGGGGGGTTAATCGTCCATGCGTGTCTTACAAGGAGTCACACCAAGTGGATATCTCCCAAAACTGGGGAGGAGCATAGGGGCAAGCGAGCGAGACCTGCAGCCAAAGCATCAAATAACAGACAACTGTACCGTCAGTGCGTTCGGTTTAGCACGGATAGAGATATATGTATCATGTGTCATTTTTTGAAAAAAAGAGATAACTCTGTAATTTATTTAATTAAATATTTGTTGGATGTTGTCTGTACTTGGGGTCAGCGATGTATGAATATTCCTATAGTGATGATAGTAACAAAAAGGGGGGGAGGGGAAGGGGTTAACAAGGGTAAGTAGGACTGCATATAGATATCAGTATATCTACCTATTACATTACATACTCTGATATACTGATATCTATATGCAGTCCTACTTACCCTTGTTAACCCCTTCCCCTCCCCCCCTTTTTGTTACTATCATCACTATAGGAATATTCATACATCGCTGACCCCAAGTACAGACAACATCCAACAAATATTTAATTAAATAAATTACAGAGTTATCTCTTTTTTTCAAAAAATGACACATGATACATATATCTCTATCCGTGCTAAACCGAACGCACTGACGGTACAGTTGTCTGTTATTTGATGCTTTGGCTGCAGGTCTCGCTCGCTTGCCCCTATGCTCCTCCCCAGTTTTGGGAGATATCCACTTGGTGTGACTCCTTGTAAGACACGCATGGACGATTAACCCCCCCTTTTCCCCTGTTGACGTGGTGGACGGCAGGGGACTCCTGTCGGGACCCGGTGGGGGAGACGTCGGAGAACTACAAGCTCAGGAGAAATTGCTCAAACACAATGTGATTGGTAATTATACTGTTAAACATATATATATTATATTGTATTTTTATGGTCACATCCATGAACTCTAATACGCAAATTTTGTCACAGCGCCTCAATCCTCTGAAGATGACCCAACGGGGTCGAAACGCGTCAGGATTATCATCCTATTTTAGCGCTTGATCATTGTATAATACTTGTGCCAGCTTCATTTGTGTTATCTCCTGTAGCACAGCTCCTATTTTAACCATTATGGTTAAGTTCCATTAATAAAAAAACTCTCAAGTAACAACCTATTATTTTCATAATTTTTTGCTGCTTTAAAACCCCACGGGGGATACCTTCTTTTTCTTTTAAACTGAAATCTTTTAGGTGGAGGGAAGTATAAAATAAAAAACAAAAACAAAATAAGATGGTTGCAAAAGTGTGCAAACCCTTAAACTAATACTTTGTTGAAGCTCCTTTTGATTTTATTACAGCACTCAAACTTTTTGGTTATGAGTCCATTAGCATGGCACATATTGACTTGGCAATATTTGCCCACTCTTCTTTGCAAAAAAAACTCAAAATCAGTCAGATTGCCTGTACACAGCCCTCTTCAGATCACCCCACAGATTTTCAGTCGGATTCATGTCTGGGCTCTGGCTGGGCCATTCCAAAACTTTAATCTTCTTCTGGTGAAGCCATTCCTTTGTTGATTTGGATGTATGATTTGGGTCGTCGTTATGGTGAAAGATGAAGTTCCTCTTCGTGTTCAGCCTCCTAGCAGAAGCCTAAATGGTTTTGTGCCAATATTGACTGTTATTTGAAACTGTTCATAATTCCCTCTACCTTGACTAAGGCCCCTGTTCCAGCTGAAGAAAAACAGCCCCAACGCATGATGCTGCCACTACCATGCTTCACTGTGGGTATGGTGTTCTTTTGCTGATGTGCAGTGTTTTTGTGCCAAACATATCTTTTGGAATTATGGCCAAAAAGTTCAACCATGGTTTCATCAGACCCTAACACATTTTCCCACATGCTTTTGGGAGACTTCAGATGTGATTTTGCAAAATTTAGACAGGCCTGGATGTTTTTCTTCTTTGCCACTCTGTTCCATAGCCCAGACATATGAAGAATACAGGAGATTGTTGTCACATGTACCACACAGCCAGTACTTGCCAGATATTCCTGCAGCTCCTTTAATGTTGCTGTAGGCCTCTTGGCAGCCTCCCTGACCAGTTTTCTTCTCGCATTTTCATCAATTTTGGAGGGACATCCAGTTCTTGGTAATGTCACTGTTGTGCCACATTTTCTCTACCTGATGACTGTCTTCACTGTGTTCCATGGTATATCTACTGCTTTGGAAATTCTTTTGTACCCTTCTGACTGATAGCTTTTACTTATGAGATCCCCTATTGCTTTGGAAGCTCTCTGCGGACCATGGCTTTTGCTGTAGGATGCTCTAAGAAAATGTCAGGAAAGACCTACTAGAACAGCTGAACTTTATTTGGGGTTAATCAGTCAATTTAAATGATGGCAGGTGTGTACTGACTCCTATTTAACATGAGTTTGAATGTGATTTCTTAATTCTGAACACAGCTAAATCCCCAGTTTTTAGCGGGTGTGCACACTTATGCAATCACATTATTTTTGTTTTTTATTTTTACTTCCCAACCCCTAAAAGATTTCAGTTTCTTTTTCAATTGAGTTGTACGGGGTTTATAGGTCACATTTAAAGGTGGATAAAGTTCTGGAATGATTTTTTGTCATGTTTTTACATCACAGAAACCATTACATTTTAACGCCTAGATTGTAAGCTCTAACGAGCAGGACCCTCTGATTCCTCCTGTATTGAATTGTATTGTACTTGTACTGTCTGCCCTAATGTAAAGCGCTGCGTAAACTGTCGGCGCTATATAAATCCTGTATAATAATAATAACAGTCATGTGTAGTCTTTTTATAGCCATTGTATAACGAGTTTGGAAATTGTAGAGAAACGCTTAAAGTGTTAACCTGTGTTAAAAAAAAACTAGTGTTAAAAAAACAAAAATTGGATCCTATTCCTTTAGAGCATGTTATACAGCACAGTGCTTGTGCTATCATTTGGCCCCCTGTAACACCTAAAAAACACTGGCTGATCTTGCTAGTTTCTACCCTCCCCTCTCTACGCTGACTCTGATGTATCAGGGCTGCTGAGCATTGACACCGGAGTCATCCGTACGTGCCCCCGTCATTCAAAGCCTGCTCTGTGTGTTGTGTGCGCTCCCCCATCCGCTCTCTGCCTGACAGCACCTGATCCTCTCCTGCTTTAAAAAAAAAGTATTTTTCTTCTATACTTCAACTCTGATATATAACACTAATCTCCCCAGTGCATGTCATTTATAAAAATATGCTGTATAATGGCTTACTTCAGGGCCCCTTTCGGCCCTCATGTGACTGCCCGCCGGTCTCCTCCTCCCCTCTCCTCTCCTTGTCTCGGCTGACGTCAGCGGGGGGTTCCCAGCACCTCCCCCTGCAGCTATCACATCGGGAGAGGAGACCAGTGGACAGTCAGCTGAGCGCCAAACGGCGCTCTGAAGTAAGCCATTATATAGCATATTTTTATAAATGACATCCACTGGGGGGCTTACTGTGATATATCAGAGGTAACTATAGAAGAAAAAAAAATTACATTAACAAACACTTTAATGCATTACAATTTAACTACATCCATTAGATTTTAGATTACTAAAATTTTCGAATAAAATGTACTGGAGATTTTAGTCGACTAAATATGTCTAAAAACTAAAACAATTGCAGATGACTAAAATGAGACTAAAACTAAAATGTAATTTTAATCAAGACTATAACTAAATTGAAATTTGCTGACAAATTTAACACTGGGGCCAGCACAGCATCCATGGGGGGAGGGGGGTGCTGTGCATCACTCCCTAGATCCGGCCACGCTGAACACCACTCAATGCATGCAAGCAGTGTGAGGTGGGCAGGATTCGAGGCGGGCCGGAACTGAGGTGAGAAGTTAACAGCCGTGCTCCTCTTATCCAAAGAGTTCTCTCGAGTCACCCTTTATTTAAGATACAATAATCTACAATATATTAGCTTCAAAACAAAAAATGTGAGGTGTAAGATATACATAGAACTTTGAAGTGAAATTTTACTTTCACCTGCAGTGGCTTTTGGATGTCCTAAATGCCTCTAGGTATATAGATGAAATTAACTTATTTCTTTTTAACCATGTATTTTAATTATTTTTGTTTTGCAAGTTTTAGAGACCCCTAACCTGGTAAATAGATGTTCAAGTTTGTGAGGCAAATCACTTAAGAAATTGATACCAAAATAGTGAACATGTGTTGCAAGTAAATAACAGGGCCTTTAGATGCTATAATGTAAATGTTTTTTCTAAAAAGATGTTCAGACTAGCTGCAGCATAAGTATGCTGCAGCTGATCTGAACATCTTTTTAAATAAAACATTTACATTATACATTTTATGCAGGTGTGCTTGCTTATTGGGTAATATTGACTAGGTACTTTGGTGCTGAATGCATCAAGACAAACTAGGACTGCCACTAGTATGTGCTACTGCTTAAATCTTTAGTAAACTCTCTTTTTTTTTTAATTGTACCTACAGGTAAGCTTCAAATCAGGCTTACCTGTAGGTACAATCAATATCTCCTAAACGTGTACCTTTTAGGAGATATTCACATTGGCAATAGCCGATGATGTCACCCGCGCATGCATAGTAACGCTCTGCATTCAGGACATCCAGTATGCCATAGAATGCAGAGCGATGTGCTGTGGTCGGGGCTCCTGTGTCTGAGAGTGACATCACTGTGGCCATTTAAAGAACCGGAGCTCGCAAACAAGACCGGGTAAAGATGAAGGGCCGGGAAGCAATGACAGGGCTGTGCAGGTAAGTCTGTCATAATGTGCTAGTATGCAGAGCATATTAGTACATTATAATTTAAACCTGCAGGGGGGCCCAATTTTTTTATTCTTGTGGCTGTTACTATTGCTTTAATGATACATCTGGTTGTACATCCGTAACGGTGTTCGTCTAACTCGTTACTCAGCCAGCACTTGCATCTGTGTCCCGCTATCACTGCTGTGGCCATAGCTCACGGACGCCAGTATCCCATCATTCTCACATCACACATAGGACGAAGCAGCGTTGTTGGTTGCTTCATCTCGGACTTTGCTTGGTCTGGCAAACCATACTCCCTTTTATCATGATGTTAGCGTATGGTTACCGCCCAAGTTTTAAATTTTTAAAGGGACCAGTGTCTCTTTCAAAGAAAAAAGTTTACATTGGCAATTCTTCAAAGTTAGTCATTCTAACAAATACACTTAAGTAGATAAGGGAAAGCATAACCAAGGCTGAAATCAATACCCTTTATCTCTTTAGTATAGAATATGTATTTGTGGTGCTTTTGTATGGACTTCATAATTATCGAGGGGGGAGGGGGGGCCAAAAGGGGAAAAAAAGAGGGAGGGGGGGTTTGAGAAAAGAAAAAGGAAAAAAAAGACAAGAAAAAAGAATACAGGGATACTGTGTCGGCCATTGGGGCCCTATGGACAAGATCGGTAGATATCTGGATGCATTACTAAAAGACATGGTCACTGAATTGCAATCATATGTTCAAGACACCAGAGATGTCCTGGCTAAAACAATTTGCGAATCCCTGATGATGTCTGGCTTGTGGAGGTGGTCGTAGAGTCCCTCTACACCTCAATACCACATCATTGCAGTTTGAGAACAGCAGAAGAATTTCTGCACCGTCATTATCCGGGATGTGCCTATCGAAAAAAAATTCATCTTAGAGCTTCTTGATTTCGCACTTGAAAATAATTGTTTTCAATTTCTATCTAAATTCTATCAACAAATCAAGGGCACCTCAATGGGAGCATCATGGGCTCCGGCCAATGTGTGTCTCCATTTGGGACTATGAGAGGAGGAGCAGGTCTTTATAATACAGATGTATCTTGACCATGTACATACTTGGTTAAGATACATCGATGATGTTCTATTGATATGGAAGGATACCCTCACTGAGCTACATCAATTTATGGCCCAACTTAACGTTAATACTTAAAACATTCATTTGACCTATAATTTTGATAAAATTAAGATTTCATTTTTGGATCTATGGATCTCAATTTCTGATCAAACCATTTCTACTTGTACGTTCAGGAGGGACACATCAGCCAATACTCTCCTACAAGCAGACAGTCACCACCCCCATTGGCTCAAGAACAGTATACCGGTGGGACAATTCCTCCGTATAAAAAACATAACTATACTGATTCCACAGTATACAGGAGAAAAAGTAAAGATCTTTACAAAAGGTTTAGGGAACGTGGCTATGCCCATAATCAACTTAAGAGAGCGAAACACAAGGTAGCGATGCGGAGTAGGGATGATCTTTTGGTGATTCCCACTGTAGACACATAAATCAGGGCTTGTATCCCAGGGCCCCATAAGGGTCATCACCCAGTTTGGCGCGCAATGGGAGTTGGTCCGAGATATACTCCAAAAACATTGGGGTATATTAACAAGTACACCAGGTTTGGCCAAACTGGTAGGCCCTTTTCCCAACATGGTAGCCAGACATGCCAGAAATTTGGGCGATTTACTGATGAAATCTGAGCTCAAGAAGGATGATACCACATGGCTCTCAGACTTTCCGAGAAGCAGGGGCATGTGGACAGTGCCAGGTGTGCCCTTACGTGGATAGGTCTGAGTCATTCCGTGATACCCTTGGCGGGAGGGAATTTCAGATGAGGGATCTCATCGATTACTCCTCGCCTGGGGCGGTCTATATGATAACATGCACCTGTAAGAAAATGTACATAGGGAAGACAAAACGCACCCTAAGAATTAGAATAGGAGAGCATATGCGTGAAATTAAAGCTAATCCTGAAAAGCCGTTGTCTAAACATTTTTGCCCAGTACCATGATGGAATTTTGAAGGGCATGACTGTGACAGGAATCTATACATTGAAATTATCTCCGAGGAGAGGCGATTTTAATCGCATTTTATTGCAGAAAGAAAAATGGGGGATCTACCATTTAAAATTGCTTTTCCCGTTAGGTTTGAACACCGAATTGAATTTGCAGGTTTTTCTGGAGACATACCCATTTTGTGGTTCTCGGCGTGGTTTGTACCCTGTGTAGGCACGCCCATATGTTTTCACTCTGTGCATGCATTTGGTGCCGGCGGATGTGGGCGCGTATATTTAGAGTACTGTCTGCTGTCATGGGACACTTCAGACATATACATTATGTTACTGTATACAGGATGTGTTCTATACAATCTTGACCATAGCACCTCTTCCATGTTTTTTGCCCCCCCCCCCTCCTTCCCTTTAAGTGTTTCCTGTAAATTTTCCTTTTCTCCTCCACCCCCTTCCTTCCCCTTATCAGTTCCCCTTACGGATATATACAAATTCCATGTGTTTTGCATTACATGATTGTTGTTTGAAATTGGAGACGAACAACGATCGCAAGGGCATTGGACATTATGCATGTTGTTCCTTTAACATTTGTTTTCTGGACAGTCTTCCTCTACGGCGTGACGCCGTTATAAGGAACAGCTAGATGCCCGCCTGTACGTCCAGACCAAGCTACGTGATCTTCATTGTGAAACGCGTTGACGTTATGAGCGTCATGTGACGCCTCCTTTCCTTCGTGTCCCAGAAGTCCACCCACAGCATGCACGAGAGGTTGGGGGAAGCTGACAGCAATCTCCAGGTGGAGATTGTTTACCACCAAGAGGAATATTATGCACCGGATTAACACCTGCATCGTGCGTTATAGTATGTTTTCAAGCATAACGGAGGACATCTGTTCGTATCTACGAAGCAGTACCTCGGATGTGGACCTGAGATGGATCGCATCATTACAGGGGGGTATTGTATGCTAAATCTTTAGTTTTCAAATTGCTTGTGACACTGTGCACGATAGAGAGGATTGTTGGCAACAGACCCCGGAGTTGTTTGTGTTTACATCATACACTGGTTTGTCTGATCGCTACTCATGATACATCCAATGCAAGAGCATACCAGGAAAGGACAGTATTTATGAACTGCCTCAAATCCCTCAACATCCAGGTGTACCTGGTCCTAACCTTATTCCTTTTTGCCATTATAGGGGTGTTGCCCCCATGACTTTATCATAGGATTTTGTTTCTGGCAATCTATATGGAATGATCACAAACCATTTTTTTCTTTTCAGCAATTACGTTTTTTCCTCCAGATGCAATCATTTTCTATCTAGGCTGTTTTCTCCATCATCAGTAGATACTGACTTTGCTGAAGTTCCCCTTATATATCAGTTGGTTCTCTCTCAAGGCACAGTTCCCTTCCCTTTCTTTTCCTCTTCCCTTTTCCCCTACCTCCCTCCCTTCCCATTTATACCTTGGGCTTGAGCCTCCCAGGGACCCCTATATGGATGCCAATGCCTTATCATTCACAATTGTGGTTTATTTCATACGTCATTGACGTAGCATGTGCATCCATATACAGATTCTTGGCGTCCGGACGATTGTTTATTTGTTTTTCATGTTTGTGATGTTGCAACAATAAAACCTGTGCTGTTCGTAGCCACATCCAGAGATGACTTGATGCTGGCGTCTCTGGCTGTTTGTCTTGTTTTTTCAGTATCCCCATTATCTTCCCCTATTGAGTTTCACAGTGATTTTTACGTATCAATACAATTTCTAATATTTTTCACTTTCCTATACATTGTATACTATGTCACTCATTTTGGTCTTCTGGTTCCTTTCAGTCTTGATTAGTACAACCTAGTTTTTTGTATATGCCATACTGAGAATAAAACTGTATCTTTTTTCAAGGAGTTACGAGAACACGGTGAAAAGAAAAAGCGTACACGGGAAGAGGAAGAAGACGCAGAAGGCTCTTTTGGAGTGAGAAAAAAAATTCCCGGAGGAAAATTGAAAGAAAAAAAATTCACTGACTGCAAAAAAACGAAAAGAACAGATTTTTGAACATGCTAGTAAACATACATTTTGTAAAGGTGTCCATAAATTAAGTTTTTATGTATTTGCATATTGAAAAAAGTATATAAAAACAACTCCTCTTGCACTCAGTGTAAACAATGTATGAACATTAACCAGACAAAATAAACATAAAATTAGAACACTGCACTCTCTATAATGCCAAGATAAATGACACCAGAATAACTATACAAATATATGGGTGCGCTGTTTCTGTAAGTGAAGTCTCAAAATTAATTATGCAATTGGGGTTGATTTACTAAAACTGGAGAGTGCAAAATCCTGGTGCAGCTGTGCTTAGAAACCAGAAATCGGCTTCCAGTTTTTTTTTGTTTTTTTTTTTGTCAAAGTTTAATTGAACATGCTGAAGTTACTCACTACTTAGGTACAATAGAATACAATACAAAGAGAAAAAAAAATCCTGCATCATGATGTCGCAACAATAAAACCTATACGATTTTATTAGATCCATCCATTAAAAGGAATCAATACCTGTAATTGACATGGTTACGTCTCTTACAAAGGCCTAAGTCAATATGAATGCCTGAGTTCTGGGGCTATCTGAGCACGAGTCTCCATCTCATGGAGACTCGTGCTTTGCTGTACCCAGCCACCCTTACCACGCTTACTTTTTTATTTGTTGGAATCGATTCTACTGTTTTATACGCTTTTATGGAATTTCTGATGATCGTAATTGATCAAATAAACACCAATTGATCTATTTGGATTTACACCATATGGAGGCTCTTTGTTGCTTATTTCCCATACATGGTTCACCAATGCTGGCAAGGTTGCTGATCGTCTGAACCATCCTGGCAGGACCCGGGTCCCCCATCTGAGGAGGAAGCCCAGCAGTGTACGGCCCATCCCCATACTGTCGGTTACCTTAAGACAGTGCAAGCCTGTTTGACTCACCGCCGACGGCCTGTGAGTCCACCCAAGTCGGTAAGAGTGCTTTATCCCATAAGTTAATTCGGAGTATTGCAGAAGAGTTATCAAAATATCATCCATATTATACTGAATTCATTCTATTTACACGAAGTAATTTTGGGACTAGACAAGTTTCAATGCTTCCTTTTGATGACTACACCTCCTATTAGAATTATGGACATCTCATTATCATTATTTTTATTATTGCCATGTATACCTGCTGCATTTTTTTATATCTAAGACAGTCATTTCAAATTATCACTTAGTGGGTAAATACCATTCATTTTGTCACCCATACTTCTTTCTTTTTATTGTATTATATTTTTTATTAATTGTTCACGGTAACTTCCTAGAGCTGTTTAAAAGCTTCACATTTTTGCACTATCCTATGAATGATTGTCTGTCTAAGCAATTAGACTACACATTTATAATTAACCCTGCATACCTGTATAGTTTTACAACTTGGTACAATTTTTTCACTTGAGTGTTGGAATCTTTTTTATTATTTTATAACTTCTCTTGCTGAGAGGTTTTGCACTTTAGCGCTACACTTTTCACATTTTAATACTTTGCACAATTTGGTCAATTTGTAGTGTTGGCTGCTGTTTGAATTTCTTTGATTGGCGCAGTATTTCCTACCCATATCTGAGCACGAGTCTCCATCTCATCCTGTCTTTTATGGGATATTTTGGGGTAGTAGCACAGTTCTAGGAGGAGTATGGACTTTATTAGGTACACCTTGCTAATACCGTTGGTTGGACCCCCTTTTTCCTGCAGAACTTCCTTAATTCTTCAAGGCATCTGTTTCCTATTCTTAGCTATCAGGAGTGGCACCCAGCGTGATCTTCTGCTGCTGTAGCCCATCTTCTTCAAGGTTTGATTTGTTGTGCGTTCAGAGATGGTATTTTTCATACCTTGGTTGTAATGAGTGGTTATTTGAGTTACTGTTTCCTTTCTATCATCTTGAACCATTCTCCTCTGTTTTTTTTAATTCCTTACTACTTTATTATACATTTTCATCATTGCAAAAACCAAAATACATTATTATTATTATTGGATATAGTACTTATCACTTATACAGTTTGTACAGAAATTCCTTATTTCTAATATATTACATATGGTCAATCCTCTGCAAATTCTCAGTTTTTCTTTCTTTTTCTTACATATATTCTCTAATCCACATAACAAGTATTTAACCACAAATAATAACATATTCATAAATATACAACACAAAAAAAACCCCACCACAAGCAAATCAAATGACTTTTACATTTCCTGCCCACTGTAGCATTCTATGTATCTGTACCTATGTAAAAAGTGACCTCTGCCGGCTGCTTAAGTCAGTAGTTTCTTCTCTACCCGCTGATTTTACCCTCTACCTCCATTTTCGGTCTGGTACCATTTTTACTATCCGTAACTATGCTTGCCCACCATTCTAAAGATCAGCAAAAGCCAGTGAGGATGGGGATAACCGTGGAACCGAAATCCATGGTTTCCAGTTTGTACAGGTAATTGGGTATGCCTCTGTTACAATAGATCTGTCGTTCCTTCAGAATATTGTTGTTTACCTGAAGGCGCCGTTCCTCAAAAGAAGGTGCACTCTGAGATATCCACCTTAGGGCAATTAGCTTTCGTGCCATAAACAGTAGTCTGCTAATTGGTATCAGACTCTCATGGGGCATAAGTTCTTCCTCAAGGTAGCCCAACAGGCAAATTTTAGGGTCCTTATGGATATCTGTATTAAAGGTCTCTCACCAATATTTAGCCAGTTTAGGACAATTCCACAACATATGTATTAAATCAGCAGGTGATTTTTGGCACTGTGGACAGTCCGGGGAATCACGCCTACCCCACTTAAATAGTTTGACCGGTGTTCGATATACCATGTATATTATAAATAATTGGGTCAGACATTGTGCTGGTGATAATGAAACTAGGGGTATCATTTCTAATATTATTTGCCAAGTATCATCTGAAATATTCCCTATATCTAGCTCCCACCCTCTTCTGCCCTGGCTAACACCCTCATCTCGATATGATCTCGTAAGTTGACCATATAGAGATGAGATCAAGCCTTTTTTTTTTTTTTTTTTTTTTTTTTTTTTTTTTTTCAGTCGTCCGTGCTAATAAAGTTAGAAGTGGCATTGGTTTTATCACTTTCTTTTCCCCTTTAAACTGAGATTGGACCGCATGTCGTAGTTGTAAGTACCATATTTATCGGCGTATAACATGCACCCCACGTTTAGGAGGGAATTTTATGGAAAAAAACTTTTAGGAGGGAAGTTTAAGGAAAAAACTTACATTTAAATGCCCATCAATGCAGCCTTATCGGTGTCCATCTGCAGCTTTATCCAGTGTCACTTGCAGCCTTGTCAGTGTCACTTGCAGCCTTGTCAGTGTCACTTGCAGCCTTGTCAGTGTCACTTGCAGCCTTGTCAGTGTCACTTGCAGCCTTGTCATTGCAGCCTTGCCCCAGTGTCATTTGCAGACTTGTCAGTGTAGCCTTCCAGTTTAAAAATGGCGCCGCCGAGATACAGAGCCGGATGTCCTGTGTATCTCGGCGGCTCTCGGCTGCTCTTGGCTCCTCTCGCAGTCCCGCCCTATGATGGACATTACACAAGTCCAATTGCGCTACTGGGCGTGACTGTGAGCGGAGCTGAGAGCCGCCGAGATCATAGCCGAGTGTACTAGGCTAGACTCGGCTCTGCTTACAGTCACGCCCAGTCCCTGTGTTGTGTCCATCATAGGGCGGGACTGGGCGTCACTGTGAGCGGAGCTGAGTCTAGACAAGTACACTCAGCTATGTGTATCTCGGCGGCTCACTCCTCCACTCACAATCAGTGGGAGATCGGCAAATAGCACGCACCCACGATTTTTCCCTGATTTTAAGGGGAAAAAAGTGCATGTTATACTCCGATAAATATGGTATTTAAAAAAACTATCATGGGGTAAATGAAAAGATTCTTGCAAATCCTGAAAGGAGCATAGAATATTATGTGAGTACAATTGTGTTATATATTGGAGGCCCTTAGAGCGCCAGCTTTCTAATCCCTCCAGTTTACGCCAGACCGCGTGTCCTTTTTCATAGAAACCTGTCAGTATGATGATTGTGCATCCTTCCAAGCCCCACAATTAGTAATAGTGGAGTCATGAATATACTGAGCTTCTTTCTGCTGCGCCTCAGCTGCTAACAGGGATTCCTGTTCCTGGCTAGTTTTTTTTTTTTTTTTTTTTTTTATAAATTCTTTATTTAAGGTAAACATGCAAAAATACAGAGACCAAATCAGTCACATCACAATAAAGAAGACATTCCCCCAAGTCCCATAAGTAGATCACCCTGAAAAGAGGGGGTCCCAACTATCAGAGGGGAATCATATCATGTATTAATGTAACTGGACACCTCTGCATCCTGCATGACCATTTTTTACAGCGAAATGCCTTTGTAAGTTTAGGGTATGTAGAACTAAAAAGAAAAGAAAGGGGAAAGATTTGAGCCCGTAAGTGAGTGGCTCGAAACAAACAACAAAAAAATAAACAAAAAAAAAAGGGGGGGGGGGTGAGGGCATAGCATATTATTGCTGAAAGCTTAGACAGTACAAGGAAAGAGAAAAAAGATGAGACAGGAAGTGCAGAGGAGGGGGAGGGAAGGGAAAAAAAAAGGGGGGGGGCGTTGCGGAAGGAAATGGAAGAGCGGGGAGTTGGTATCCTCCAGTCGCAGCCATTCCCCCCCCCCGGCGTCTTCCATAGAGGACCCCCCTCTGGGATGCTGAGGCACCAGCCTTCCGTATTCTTCAGAATAATAAAATTCGTTCCAATAGAACCATTTTATGGAAAATGTCTCGTTTAGGCCTTTCTCTGTGGCCACCAAGTCCTCCATTGCATGTATGTCCGCTCTAGTTTTTTTATAAGCACTTATGGTTTTAAGCAGAAGTCCCCTCAAAAAGGCTTTCATGGTATCTCATACCACCTGTGGTGAAGCCGAGTTGTCATTAATATGAAAAAATTCTGCTAGGACCCAATTCATTGAATCCGCCTCATGTTGAGTTTTAAACCAAAAAGCGGGGACCTGCCAGTTAGTCCTAATTTTAGGCTTAATTTTATCTAACGTTACAACTATGGGTGAATGGTCTGATAACCCTCTGGTTAGATATTGAATATTAGAGACCCAAGAAAGAACTGTCTGTACCCAGGGACATACCTATTCTTGATAATGTCTGATGGGTACTAGAGCAGCAGGAATATTCATTAAAAATAAGGGAGAACAAAAATCCATCCAGGCTTGAGCCTGGGCATATAGCCCTACAGTGGATGTGTTCTTTATTTGTGTATCCCTTCTATACAATTAGTACCCGTGCACAACAGAAAAACCTGCCTTTAGCTCCTGTTAATATAATTTTAAAAAAAGAAGAATTAACGGAGGAAAAGAAAAAAAAAGATAGAGGGAAGGAAAGGGGGGGGGGGGGGGGAATGAGAGCTAAGAGGAAACCAAAAAAAAAAAAACGAGAAGTAAAACAAAAACAACACTTTTCCCAATCACATTTCCTTATCGCATCCTAGTTGCTTTTTAACCACTTACCGACCGGCTCCTGTACATATACGTCGGCACTTTGAAGGTGGATATCTCGGTAACGGCAGCAACTGCTGCCACAACCGAGGTATCCATCTTTACAGGAGCCGGTCTTGTTTCCGATAATGGTGGTCTCTGCAGCGGATTCGTTGCAAGATCACCGTTATCGGCGGCGGGAGAGGTGCCACCCCCCTCCCGCCACTCTCTCACTCCCTCCACCGCTTACTGGAGCCGGCGGGTAGCGGCGGAGGCGGTTGGGACCTGTCACTTCCTGAGTATGGAGACGAGTGAGGCTAAGATGGCTGTAATGTCAGCTCCGCCCATTTGTCTTTAAAGGCTTTTTTTTTTTGTCATTTTTTCAAACGACAATTTTTTTTAAATTTTTTTTTTTTGCATTTAAGTCCAAATATGAGATCTGTGGACTTTTTGACCCCAGATCTCATATTTAAGAGGACCTGTCATGCTTTTTTCTATTACAAGGGATACATTCCTTGTAATAGGAATAAAAGTGATCCAGTGAAAAAATAAAAAAACAAGAAAAAAAAAATTTGTTTAAAGCGCCCTGTCCCGACGAGCTCGCGCGCAGAAGCGAACACATACGTGAGTAGCGCCCACATATGAAAACGGTAGTCAAACCACACACGTAAGGGGTCGCCGCGACCGGTAGAGCAAGAGCAATAATTCTAGCCCTAGACCTCCTCTGTAACGCAAAACATGCAACCTGTAAAATTTTTTAAACGCCGCCTATGGAGATTTCTAAGGGTAAAAGTTTGACGCCATTCCACGAGCGGGCACAATTTTGAAGCGTGACATGTTGGGTATCAATTTATTTGGCGTAACATTATATTTCACAATATTAAAAAAAATTGGGCTAACTTTACTGTTGTCTTATTTTTTAATCAAAAAAGTTAATTTTTTCCAAAAAAAGTGCGCTTATAAGACCGCTGCGCAAATACGGTGCCAAAAAAAGTATTGCATTGACTGCCATTTTATTCTCTAGGGTGTTAGAACCCCCAAACATTATATATTGTTTTTTTTCTAAGTAATTTTCTAGCAAAAAAAACGGTTTTAAACATATAAACACCTAAAATCCAAAACAAGGCTAGTCCTTAAAGTGGTGTTCCAGCCAAAAAAAAAAAAATACATGAATGTGCCTAAAAAAAAAAATAAAAAAAAACATTTGGAAATTTATTTTTTTACTCACCTCTAAATGCCTGTTGCTAGGGCGTCCCTCGTAGTCTAGGGGGTCCCTCGTGGGCTGATGACATCACTTCCCCTCGGCACAGGAAGGGCTCAGCTCTGCTCCCTCCCTCTTGTCAATCATCTGGGACGCATTACAGGTCCCAGATGACTGAGCAGCCAATCACGGCGCGCCGCTCGCGCATGCGCAGTGGGTGCCCGGCTGTGAAGCCACAGCCCAGCGCCCACAGTTGCAATGCTGGTGCCGCCGAACGGAGGAGAAAAGGCGGGGTTTCGATCCTCCACATTGCTGGACCCTGGGACAGGTAAGTGTCCAATTAAGTCAGCAGCTGCAGTATTTGTAGCTGCTGACTTTTATTTATTTTTTTTTTTTTTAATGGGAACTCCTCTTTAAGTGGTTAAGGGAGTATTCCCCCCTCCCCCCCCCCCCCCCCCCTCTCTAAACAGTTCCATTTCCCTGCACATCACAAGAACTAGTACTGCTGATAATTGATGACATGTGCTGCTCATTTTTATCTAGCCAGGATGCTGCCGCCTTGGAACTATCAAAGAAAAAAAGTTTATCCTCTAGCTATAATCCTTAGTTTAGCAGGATAAAGCATGGCATATTGAATTTGAATATCCCGAAGGCGTCTTTAAACATCTGTAAATTGAGCTCTTTGCCTTTGAGCCTCAGCAGATTAGTCCGGAAATTTTGGAACCATTGTATTCAATGTTACCTTTGATACTGGCCAACGATAGAATTTTGTCTCTGTCCCTGTAGAGGAGCATTTTTAAGATGAGTTGCCTAGGGGGTTTACCTGGAGGTGGGGGATAGCAGGAATACGGTGCACTCTCTCTACCGCAAAGAAAGGAGTGAAATTTTGTTTGTCAAACACTTCCAGCAACCACTGCTCTTTGAACTCAATTGGCTTCCCCCCTTCCAGGCATTCAGGTATACCAAGGATTCAAACATTATTCCTTCTGAGTCTATTCTTGTAGTCATCTATGCGATTTACACAGAGACCAGATTGCAAAACCATTTCCTTAAAATCTCTCTGAATTAGACCTCCAAAGTGGCAACTCGCCCCTCCACAGCTGATGTTAGCTCACGCACTTTCTGCATGTCCTGGCGCATAACAATCACATCCTTCCTAAGATAGTTTAACTGAGTGGATAGAGATGTCAGGGTATAGTTAATTTTGTACCGCCAGGAACACATCCCTAATTGTCGGCTTTCTCATTAAATCAGCCTGAAGAGGCAGAGCAGCAGCACCAGAAGCAACTGAAGTTGTACTCCCCTCCTTTTCCACTCCCGCCTCCACGGTCTGCTCTATTTGTATAGCCCCCTCCGTCTCCTCAAATGGGACAGAACTCGCAGCACTCACAGAATTCCCAAATCTCCTAATTTCCTCTGACACCTCTGCTGTTTCAGCTGGGGCTTCGGTAAACATTTTAGACAGCTAGGAATGCTAAATGCTGTAGACATACCAGGTTTGTTCGGTATCCCGCTTAAGTCCAGAGCCGCATTCCAGGAAAATCCTTCCAGCCTCGCTGCTGCCTCCTTTCCCGTGTCTTTTTTCCCTGTCTGGAGCTGGGGCTTAGTGATGTTCTCCTGTATGCCCTTCTCTCTCGTCTCTCCAGCAGTTCCTTTCTCTTCAGCTCCCTTGAGACACCTCCCCATCGCTCTCGTGACCGTATGGGACTGCAGGGTGCACTCTGGGATGTGTAGTAGATCACAGAAGGTAGAAGGCAGATAACACGAAGCCCTGTCTGCTCAATTAGCAGGGCGTGGAAGAAGCTTCTGTAAGCACAACGTCAGTCAGTAGTCAGTGGGGAAATCCCCAACAAAGCGAGCCATAAGAGAAGGAGAAAAAGTGCCTGGTATTCTCCTAGCTAAGCTGATCATCGGCGGGAGCATGACGTTACACATCAACCTCTCACTTGCTCACACTACCTGGCCACTCCCCCTCATTCTCTTCTTACATCAACAAGGCATTTTTTTTGTCCACACAACTGTCATTCACTGAATATTTTTCTCTCTTTCTGACCATTCTCTGTAAATCCTAGAGCTAGTTGTGTGTGAAAATCCCAGTAGATCAGCAGTTTTTGAAATGCTCTGACCAGCGTGTCTGGCACCCCATAACAATGCCACGTTCAAAGTCACTTAAATCCCCTTTCTTCCCCATTCTGATGTTTGGTTTGAACTTCAACAAATCATCCTGACCACGTCTAGATGCCTAAATGCATTGAGTTGCTGCCATGTGATTGGCTGATTAGCAGTTTGTGTTACCAAGCAATTGAACAGGTGTAACTAATAAAGTGGCCGGTGAGTGTACATTTCATCATCTTTATTGTGATGATACACTATATCCACTGTGCATAAATTAACTCCTCCAACATGCAATTTCCAAAGTGAGTTCCACCACCATTCACGCAGTGCGCTCACCTGGTTGTATTGACCTATCAAATACTCTAGGTCACTATGCACATTCCCTTTTAAGGGGTCTCATCCATCACCTTAGAATATCAACAACTTTTTTAATACTGGATTTCCCTGTGTTCTTAACTCTCAGAACAGCCACAAACCACCAATATTTATCAAGAAACTCTTCTGCTCAAAGCAAATACAAAAACTTTCATAGTGCTTTACTGCTTATAAATCTGCAACTTTAATTAAAACCAATAGAAAAATGAAAAAATCTCACAAGTAGGGATGGGCCGCAAAAAATTTATACGAACATGCGAACCCTATTAAAGACTATGGGACACGAACATGAAAATCAAAAGTGCTAATTTTAAAGGCTTATGTGGAAGTTATTGCCATTAAAAGTGTATGGGGACCTGGGTACTGCCCCAGGGGACGTATCAATGCAACAAAAAAAAAATTAAAACTACCATTTTTTCAGGAGCAGTACTTTTAATCATGCCTAACGTGAAACAATAAAAATGAAATGTTCCTTTAAATATCGTGTCTGCCTGTAAAGTGGCGCATCTGTGTCATGTGTTTTACAGTGCCACAGCAAAATTACATTTCTAAAGGAAAAATGTCATTTAAAATTGCTAGCAGCTGTAAATATTGCCTGCTCCTGGCAATATAGATTAAAAAAACAAGGAAAAAATCAGCGTGGGTCCCCCCAGTCCATACCAGCCCTTGGGTCTGGTACGGATTTTAAGGGGATCTCCACGCCAAAAAATTTTTAAAAAACAGCGTGGGGTTCCCCCCAAAATCCATACCAAGCTCTTCGGGTCTGGTATGGATTTTAAGGGGAACTCCACACCAAATTTTTTTTAAAAATTGGCCTGGGCCCCCCCAAAATCCACACAAGACCCTTATCCAAACAAGCAGGCTAGCAAGGGGGGGGGACGAGCAAGCGCTCCCCCCCTAACCGTGCCACATGCCCTCAACATGGGGAGGGTGCTTTGGGGTCCCCCAAAACACCTTGTCCCCACAACCCTGACTCAGTGGTTGTGGGGGACTTATCGGATTCTGGAAGCCTGCTTTAAAAAGGAGACCCTCAGATCCTGCCCCCCCATGTGAATGAATATCGGGTACATTGTACCCCCTACCCATTCGCCAAAAAATTGTCAAAAAGGAAAAAACACAAATGACAGTTTTTGACAATTGTACAGTTTTTGGCAATGTACATCCATCAATCACGCCGCCTGACGGACCTGAAGAATGAGAAAAGAACGAAAATACTCTGCCTCCGTTGGAGGCCTCCCAGCGACTGCTGTCTCTTCGCTGTGACCGCTGTTTTATATAGGCAAAGGTGGGGCTACCTCGCTGACGTAACCGTGTGACCCCGCCCCCTCTGACGGCACATGATGGCAAAAGGGGCAAGGTCACTTGGTTACATAACCGGGTGGCCCCGCCCTTGCCTATATAACAGCTGTCAGCCAAGAGACAGCAGTCGGTGGGACGCCTCTATTTTTCGTGTCCCTCAGGCGACGTGATTGAAGATGGATGTACATCGCGGGACACTTTTTTCTTTTTTAATAAAGTAATTGTAACATCGCAAATGTTCGGAGCCGAACAACGAACCCCATTGAAGTCTATGGGACCCGAACTGGAAAAATCTAAATTGTCCATTTTGAAGGCTTATATGCAAGTTATTGGGCATACAAAGGGTATGAGGGTCCAGGTACTGCCCTAGGGCAGTGGTCATCAACCCTGTCCTCAGGGCCCACTAACAGGCCAGGTTTGCAAAATAACTGAAATACATCACAGGTGATATAATTTGCTACTCAGTGATTGCAGTATTCTAGTCTGCATCTCCCCAAGGTAATACATAAAACCTGGCTCGTTAGTGGGCCCTGAGGACAGGGTTGATGACCACTGCCCTAGGGGACATGTATCAATGAAAAAAAGCTTGTAAAAAAAGATCATTTACAAATGAGCAGTGATTTACGTATGCTTAAAGTGAAACAAACATAAATGAAAAATTCCTTTAAATAAAGTGTCTGGGGGTCCCCTTAGTCTGCCTGTAAAGTGGCACATCTGTACCATGTATAGCATCTGTTGCAGCAAAAATGACATTTATAAAGTAAAAAATTGACATTTTCCCTGCAAACTTTATTTTATAAACAGCGGCTTGGGGGGGGGGGGGGGGGCAGTCTGTAGGATGAGACCACAATTCAGTGCACTTGGAACAAGATTAAAGATTTTTTGGATAAATTCTGGTGTCTGTTTCGCAGACTTTAGATAGAAGTAACAGGTGCAGAAAAATTGGGCTTTGGGTGTTATTGGTGCCTTCACACCATAACCCTGTAGGGGTACTCTTGATGAAAGCAATAATTGGCCTTGCTGTAAACAATTGAAAGGATAAAACGGGTGCAGAAAAATTGGTCCTTGAGTGTTAATTGTGCCCATTAAACGTATACCAAAATATTTCTTCACAATAAAGTCTTGCACAGATTCCACATCTCAAAAACACTTAATCAGCATCAGGAGCTTGATAGCTGCTGCTAATCCAGGAATGAGTTATTTTGGTAAATGTCAGCTGGTCAACGGAGCCTGTGGACAGACATGCTCTTTTATCTGTTACAAAACCACCGGCAACACTGAATGCCCATTCTGAAAGCATGCTGGATGCAGGGCAGCCCAACTGCATACTGGGCAAGTTCTGGCCAGTGGTCTATTCGCATGACCCAGTAACCCAGTGGATCGTCAACTGGAAAGGTCTTCATGTCTGTTTTCTCCCCTAGATAATCTCCCACCATATGAATACAGATGCTGCCGATGGGATGTGGAAGCTGACAGCCCTGGGCCCCGAGAACTAAAAAAATTTTGAAATGCATCACTAAGGCGGCCCCCTTCTCTCTTGACCAACAGAAGCCTCAAAACTAGCTTTTTCATGAGACTGTAACCTACCAAATTCTGGAAAGGCGTTACATAAACTCCTCTTAAGGTGTCCTCAAGATATTTCCTCCTTCTGTGGGGATGGGATGATTTCTGAGACTTTCCCCTTGTAGCTGTGTTCAAGAATCCTGCGCCTTGATGCTACAAATTCTCAGGTCCTTTTGCAAGCTTTGAAGAATGAGCAAGCCATGCACCACAAGTTTGTGGAGGCATGAGAAGCGGAGTCCCCGTGGTCACTGAACATTACGTTATCTGGAACTGCCTCCTCCCAGCCACATACTACACCCAAGGGTTCTGAGAACGGAAAACCATCTCTTAAGGTTTGATGTATGTCTTCTGCTTCAATGCCTTCAAAATAGCCAGAATCCTCCTCCCCATCGCCTCTTGTGTGTTCTGTGGCATCGCAAGAATGGTGTCTGCATAAAGCGGACCTTGAGAGGAAAGGAAGTTTTCCTCTTCCTCCCGCTGCTCTGCCTCGAGTGCCCTGTCCATAATGCCATGCAGATTCTGCTCCAGCAATAACACAAGGGGGATTGTGTCACTGATGCATTTGTTGTCACGGCTCACCATCTTTGTTGCCTCCTCAAATGGTGACAGTGCATGCATCCTTTATCAGTAGCCATTGGCATGGGGGGAAAAAAAGCCGAGCTGCCCTGAGCCTGTGATTGTGCCATACTCATACAGGTACTCATTGACAGCCCTCTGCTGCATGTTCAGCCGCTGCAGCATTGCCAAACTTGAGTTCCACCTGGTAGGCATGTCACAAATCAGGCGGTTTACGGGCATGAGGAATTCTTGCTGAACTTCAGCCAACCGAGCCTTGGCTGTGTATGACTGCCTGAAATAGCTACAGACTCTTCTGGCCTGCTTTAGCAGATCTTCCAACCTGTGGTACCTGTTTAAGAAATGCTGTACCACCAAAGTGAGGACATGTGCCAAGCATGGCACGTGTCAACTTTCACTGTCGAAGGGTGGACAGAAGGTTAGTGCCATTATCACACACCACCATTCCTAGCTCAAGCTGGTGTGGTGAAAACAACGAATTTCCCCCTTGGGAGTGGGACTTTAAAGACGACAAGAACACCAAATTGTTAAAGTACAAATTTTATTACAAAAAGAAGTAGAACATAACAATAAAAGCATGTCTGTGCAGTGCTATGGTAAATATTGAATTAATAGATGTGATACATATACAGATACTTGATTGTCTCCAATGTACCCAACGCGTTTCTGACCTTTCTTCATGGGTAGCAACAGGGAGATCTGTATTCACATAATAGTTCTATCATTAGAAAGCATGCAGGATTATAATATACATCATATAAGAAATAGTGAAAAAAACATATGTTCATCGTTTAAAGTCAACATACCGTTAAGCTTATTGTATGATCATGCACATAATTGCAAGAGACCTGGATGGGGTCAATTGCCACAGGGTATGCGGGACAAGTAAACTGGAGAGCCAACTGCCCCTGAGGCCATAGACTCTTCTACGGAAGTCCGCCTCAAAAGAAGCCGCAAAATGTAAGACATCAAGGACATGAAAACCTTACCCTTCTCCCTTTTTGATTTTTGATCTGCCATTATTATTTTTCAGTGCTGTTGTATGTATTTTAATGCACTTGTGAATTAAAACTTGTTATTATAACATAAGATGGAGAGGAGGCATTTCCCTCTCTCTCCTATCTACCTATTGAGATGCCTTGCCTTTTGTGGCATTTGCCCGATACCCAGCGCACAAATGGGGTTTTCTGTGGTGTGCCATGGCGCGAAGCCCCTTGCATTGCATGTTGTTGAGGGGATTTCCCCCCGCCCTGAGGGGAGTCCCCCGCTTCACTGCAGGATCATACAATATGCTAAACGGCATGTTGACTTTAAATGATGAACATATGCCTTTTTTCACTACTTCTTATCTGATGTATTTTATAATGCTGTATGCTTTCTATTAATAGAACTAATATGTGAATACAGATCTCCCTGTTATTACCCCTGAAGAAAGGTGTTTAAAGCCAGAAACGCATTAGAGACAATCAAGTATCTGTATTTGTATCACATCTATAAATTCAATATTTACCATATACATATGTTATTGCACAGACATGCTTTTATTGTAATGTTCTACTTCTTTTTGTAATAAAAATTGTACTTTTTTAACTATTTGGTGTGCTTGTCGCCTTTAAAGTCCCACTTCCAAGGGGGAAATTCGATGTTTTCAGACACCTGTTTTTTTTGAAGGTGGAACCACTTTCTTAAGCTGGCGTGGTATGAACCACCTCTAGGTCTGCCCCTGCAGAGCTAAAAGAATCTCTGCTCTGGTGTGGCTCCTGTCCCCTAGACAGACCAGCTGAAGCAATGGCATCTTTTAGCCTGAAATATTGAAAAGCCCCTTGAATGCTTAGAGGGTACTTGTGGTTCATAGGACAATTCAGCTGAGGAGGGCATGGAAGAGGAGGGGGTGGAACTGACAAATCTCACATCACCACCTGCTGTATGGAGATTTGGCGGCAAAATAAGCTGCAGCACTGAGCCCTGTCCTGCATCCTTCCAAGTTGCAAGCAGAGTTACCCAGTGTGCTGTGAAAGAAATACATCGTCCCTGACCTTGCTACTTTGACTACGTGTCAGCAGTAATGTGGACCTTGCAGCTGACTGCCTTGCCCAACAATGCCACAATATTGCCTTCCACAAGATAGTACAGAGCTGGAATGACCTTACATGCAAATAAATAGAGACTGGGAACCTGCCATTGTGGTACAGCACATTCTACAAATTCACAGAAGGGGCAGAATCCACCAGAAGGAAAGACAGGAGTTGTAAAGCCAGCAACTTTGACTAGCTGGAATTTAGATGCTGGACATGTGGGTGGCAGTGACTATTTTTTTTCTTTTTGTTGCCGCAGCTGGAACAGAGAAATTTGCCTGCAATACTCTACAACTGGTGGTGCGCTGCTGGCAGACGTGCTGCAACGACCTGTGACACCCTTCGCTATACTATCAGCCTTGTCAGCGGAGGCTGCTGAGAGGTCATCAGATGTAGCAGGGGTAGACCTGAAAGGTGAAAAGGAGCAGAATTGCATGCCTCTTGTGTGGCTTTTAGGTGCTCTTGCCAATGGGCTGAGTGGTGGAAGGTTAAATGCCTTGTCAAGCATGTGGTACCCAAATGGTTAATGTTTTAGCCATGCTTGAGGCAAAGTTTTCAAATTGCAACATTGCGATGAGCTGCACATGTGCTAAAAAAAGGCCCCAGACAGCTGAGCTGTGCGAAGTGGGCCGGGAGATAACGGCTCCACAATCTGATCAAATAGGTGGGTGGCTGCCTCATTGGGGTTGTGCCTCACCCTCACTTTTCTCCTCTGCTCTATCTGGCACCCAGGTCCCATCCTCCTCATCACTAGCCCCAATCTGGCAATACGCTGCGGCTGGGGGAACACTAACGCCAATTTGTTGTTTCTGTGTTCTCCCCTCCCTGTAGCCTCATGTTCCTACCTTCCTCAACCTCAGAATCAAGTAATGCCTGTGCATAGTCAAGGAGCAATTGGCTGATGCTGCGTTCAAATAACTTAGCTGATTCCTCCATGCATGATGCTGGGGTTATGGCAGGAGTAGCTGTGGACAAGGAGGCACAATAAGCTGCTCTGGCAGCTGTGGTGGACTGCGCACTAGTCTCTGCTTGGCTGATAGAGGATGAGGATGGTTTAGTAAGCCAGTCCACCACCTCCTCTGCATGCTGTGGCTGGATAGCACAGGCAACATTACTAAACAGGAAATTGTGTCCTGCCTGAGGACGGACCATGTGCACCTTTTCCTGTGTACACAGATGCTGTACCATGAGAATGTCTGCCTCTCCTTGTTGGTCTTCCAGACATGATGGGGGGGCTTATTACCAAAATGTAATATGGACAGGGAAATGTGTACTTGGATGCATTTTATTCAATGGAAAGTGGTGTTTGGTGCACTTTAGTTTGAGGACTCACTACACAGACACACTCCACTGACACACTACATTATAGTAAAACTGCACTGACGCACTTCAATATACTGCAGTAAAAGTGCCCTGGTGTACTTCAATATACTAGTGCACTAACGCACTTTAATATACTGCAGTAAACGGGCACTATTGCACTTTAATATATTGCAAAAAGTGCACTAATGCACCTCAATATACTGCAGTATAAATGCACTAACGCACTTTAATATACTGCAGTAAAAGTGCACTAACGCCCTTAATATATTGCAGTAAAAGTGCACTAACGCCCTTAATATATTGCAGTAAAAGTGCCCTGGCGTACTTCAATATACTGCAGTGAAAGTGCACTAACGCACTTATATTACAATAAAAGTGCACTAATGCACTTCAATACACTGCAGTAAAAGGGCACTAACACCCTTTAATATACTGCAGTGAAAGTGCGCTTCATTATTGGTGTCAGTGGAAATAATAGTGACCCTTCATTGGTGTCAGTGGGAGGAATAGCAACCAATTGTTGGTGTTAGTGGGAGGAATAATACCCCATTGTTGGCGTCAGTGGATAGAATAGTGACCCATCATTGGTGTCAGTGGATAGAATAGTGACCCATCATTGGTGTGAGTGGAAATAATAGTGACCCATCATTGGTGTCAGTGGGAGGAATAGTGACCAATCATTGATGTTAGTGGGAGGAATAAAACCCCATTGTTGGTGTCAGTGGAAGAAATAGTGACCTATCACTGATGTCAGTGGGAGGAAAATTGACACATTGGTGTCAGTGGGAGGAATAATACCCCATTGGTGTCATTGGAAAGAATAGTAAGCCAGAATTTGTGTCAGTGGGAGGAATAGTGAATCATCATTGGTGTCAGTGGAAGTAATAGTGGAATCCATCATTAGTGTCAGTGGGAGGAATAGTCCCTATTATTGGTGTCAGTGGAAAAATAGTGACCCATCATTGGTGTCAGTGGAAGAAATAGTGGAACCTATCATTGGTGTCAGTCGGAGGAATAGTACCCTATTGGTGTCAGTGGATAGAACAATGACCCATCACTGGTGTCAGTGGGAGGAATAGTTACCCTTCACTGGTTTCAGTGGAAAAAATAGTGACCCATAATGTAAGTTTGAGGATTACTGACCCATCATTTGTGTCAGTGGAAGGAATAGTGCCCCAAGGGCCGGATAAAGACAAGCAAAGGGCCACATCCGGCCAACGGGTCACAGTTCAGATACCCCTGGTCTGCGAGAAAATTAAATTATCTTCAAAATGTTAGTTTTTTTTAGTACAGAAATGGGACGGATTTCAAAGGTTGAGAGATAGTTGCATAACCCTTTAATATTTTTGGCGTCTCTGGCATGAAGAGTGCCTTGTCTTTGGTGTCAGTGGGAGGAATGTTACCCATTTGCCAGTGTTAGTGGAAGAAATAGTCCCCATTATTGTCAGTGGGAGGAATAGTGACCCATCATAGGTGTCAGTGGATGATATAGTGACCCATCATAGGTGTCAGTGGATGGAATAGTGACCCATCATTGATGTCAGCGGAAGGAATTGGAGTCTGTGGAAGAAAGAGTATCCCGTTTTTGGTGTCAGTGGGAGGAATAGTTGCCCATTATGGGTGTCTAGCAGGAAGAAGAAAGTATTAGTGACCCATCAATGGTGTCAGTGGAAGGAACATTCCCCACTTTCGATGTCAGTTGAAAGAATAGTGAGCCATTAATGGTGCCTTTATCCGACCGTTGGGGCACTATTCCTTCTACTGACACCAAAGATGGGATACTCTTCCTCCCACAGACACCAACAATTCCTCCACTGAGAGCAATGATGGGTAACTATTCCTCCCACTGACATCAATGATGGGTTATTATTCTTTCCACTGGCATCAATAATGGGTCACCATTCCTTTCACTTTATGGCTCAATATTCTTTCCACTGACAGGATATGACTCCTCTCACTGACACCAATGATGGGTCACTATTCATCCTGACACCAATGTTGGCTCATCATTCTTTCCACTGACACCAATGATGGGTCAACATTTCTTCAACTGACACCAATGATGGATCACTATTCCTTCCACTGACATTTAAGATGGGGCATTCTTCCTGCCAGACACAAACAGTGGGGTTCTATTCCTTCCACTAACACCAATGATGGATCACTATTCCTTTCACCGACACCGATGATGGGGACTGTTCCTTCAGCTGACACCCACAATGATGGGTCACTATTCCTCCCACTTACATTAATTATGGGTCTCTATTTCTCTCACTTACACCAATGATGGGTCACTTCTCTCTCCCCGCTCTTTTCTCCCTTCTCTTTCTCTCTCTCTATTCTCTCTTCTCTCTCTTTCCCCTCTCCTCTTTCTTCTCTCGCTCTTTCTTTCTTCTCTTTTTTTCTCTCTTCCTTCTCTCTCTCTCTCTCTCTCTTTCTCTTTTCTCTCTTGTTCTTTCTTCTTCTCTCTCCCCCCTCTCTCTATTCTCTCTCTGTCCCTCCCCTCTCTTACTTCACACTCTCTCTATTTCCCCTCTTTCTTCTCTAAACTCTTTCTTCTCTAAACTCTTTCTTCTCTAAACTCTTTCTTCTCTAAACTCTTTCTTCTCTAAACTCTTTCTTCTCTAAACTCTTTCTTCTCTAAACTCTTTCTTCTCTAAACTCTTTCTTCTCTAAACTCTTTCTTCTCTAAACTCTTTCTTCTCTAAACTCTTTCTTCTTTCTCTTTCTCACCTCTCCTTTCTATTCTCATCCCTCTATTCTTTTCTCTCTATTCTCTTCTATCTATTCTCCTCTATCTATTCTCCTCTCTATTCTCTTTTCTATACTCTCTCTTTATTGTCTTCTCTCTATTGTCATCTCTCTATTCTCATCTCTCTATTCTCTCCTCTTTATTCTCTTCTCTATTCTCATCTCTCTTCTCTCTCCTCTCTCTCTTTCACTTTCTTCTCTCGCTCCTCTTTTCTCCCTGCTCGGTCTCTCTATCCTCCTCTCTCTTTTTTCTCAATCGCTTCTGTCTTTCTTCCTCCTCTCTATTTTCTCCTCTTTATTCTCTATTCTCTCTCTCCTCTTTTCTCTTTTCTATTCTCTTTCTTCCCTCATCTTTCTTATCTCTCTTTTTTCTTCTCTCTTCCCCTCTCTTTCTTCTCTCTCTTCCCCTCTCTTTCTTCTCTCTCTCTCTCTTCTCTCTCTCGCTTTCTTCTCTCTCTCTCTCTCTCTCTTTTATCTTCTCTCTCTATCTCCATTCTCTCTCTCTCTCTCTCTCTCTCTCTCTCTCTCTTTCTTTCTTTCTGTTTGTTTTTCATATTGAAGACAAGTGGATTTGATTTTTTTCAAAGCCATGCAAAACAAAATGTAATATAGATTATTTTATATAATGTCCATATATGTAAAAAAAATGTAATTATAAATTTTTTTCTGTTTGTATTTTTGGTGAATTGCTTTCTATTCTCTCTATTTCTCTCCCTCTCTTTCTTCTCTCTCTCTTCTCCCTCTCTTTCTTCTCTCTCTCTTCTCCCTCTCTTTCTTCTCTCTCTCTTCTCCCTCTCCTCTCTCTCTCTTCACTCCCTCTTTCTTCTCTCTCTTATCTCTCTCTTTCTCTCCCCTCTTTCTCTCTTCTTTCTATTCTCTCTTCTCTCTCGATTCCCTTTTCTCTATTGTCTTCTCCCTATTCTCTCTTCTCTTTAGTTTCTTCTCTCTCTCCTCTGTCTCTCTCCTCTGTCTCTCTCCTCTCTCTCTCTCCTCTCTTCTCTCTCGCTCTCTCTCTCACTCTATTCATATTCAAATTCAAATAAGCTTTTTATTGGCAGGACCACATACATGTTACCATTGCCAAAGCAGTTGAGTTTCTATAAGAAAAAAGAAGGGGGTAATATAGAGGGGAATGGGCATAAGTCCATGTTCTCTCTATTCTCTCTCTCTCCTCTTTCTTTTTGTTTTTAATTATTTATATTGATAATGTTGCCCATATATGTAAAAAAAAAAATTAAATTATAATTTTTTATCTGTATTTTTGGTGAATCGCTCTCTATTCTCTCTCTCTCTCCCTCTCTCTCCCCCGCTCTTTCCTTCTTCTCTTCCCTCTATTCTCTATTCTCTTCCCTCTATTATCTCTTCTCTCTCTGCTCCCCCCTCTCTTCTCCCCCCTCTCTCTACTACTATTCTCTCTCTCTCTCAATTCTATTCTCTCTCTCTCTCTCTCTCAATTCTCTTCTTTCTATTCTCTTTTCTCTCTATTCTCTTCTCTCTCTTGCTCTCTTTAATTAATGAAAATATGTTTAACAAAGTATATGCAGGGAGTTGGTGCACTATTTTCCATATGTAACATTTTATTATAACCGGTATGCAGGGGACTGCAGACATACTTCTCCTCCCAACCCTTTCATCTATGGTTTTAAGATCATTTTATAGCACTAACTTCCTTACACCATCTCCTCCATATGCTACAAATATACTCCAAGTGTTATCTCGAAAGAAAAATGTCTAAAGTCCTACTTGAATATCTCTCTCTCTCTCTCTCTCTCTCTCTCTCTCTCTCTCTCTCTCTCTCTCTCTCTGTCTCTCTCTCTCTCTCTCTCTCTCTCTCTCTCTCTCTCTCTCTCTCTCTCTCTCTTCTCCCTCTTTTTTTCTCTTGCTTTCTCTCTTTCTTCCCTCATCTTTATCTCTCCTTTCTTCTCTTTCTCTTCTCTCTCTCTTCTCTTTTTCTTCTCTCTCTCACTTTCCTCTCTCTTTTCTCTTTCTTCTCTCGTTCGTTCTTTCTTTCTCTCTCTCTCTCTCTCTCTCTCTCTCTCTCTCTCCCTCCCCCTCTCTCTCTCTTCTCTCTATCTATTTCTTCTCTCTCTTCTCTTTCTCCCCCCTCTCTCTTTCCCTTCTCTCTACCCTCTTTTCTCTCTACTCCCTTTCTCTCTGTGTCCCTCCCTCTCTCTATCCACCCTCTTTCTTCTCTTCTCTCTCTCTTTCCTCTCTAAACTTTCTTTTCTCTCTCCTCTTTTTATTCTATTCCCTCTTTTGTTTTTTATTTGTTTTTTCCACTTCAGTGATTTGATTATTATTTATGATTTGATGGGAGGGTTATTTCAACTTCGCAGTTCAATTTTTATCCCTTCCTTTTTCACATCATTGTGGGTTTTTCCATTCTTTTATACGTTTATATAGAAAAAAGAAACATATTTATTTCAAGTTTTAAAAACTACAAAAAGATCCCCTTTTCCTACTCAAACTTTTCACCCTCCCTCCCCCCTCTGGTTTGTTTCAGTTTGTCCCCCGTCTTCCTACCTCAGGGCCCTGTGCCTTCTAACATCTTCCCCCAATATTTGTCCGAGGTTTTGAATTTTTTCCATACGCCCCAGATATTATTAAATTTTTCGATTTGGTCTTTGTCCCTGCTCCTAGGAAATTCCATTTTGCTATAATAATCCACTTGTTTAAACCATTCTCTTATATCTGGTCCTTCGCGGCCTAGCCACCTCTTTGGGATCAGTCCCTTTGCAGCATTCAGAAGCTTTGGGATTATTGTTTTTGTGTATTGTTTCCTTGTGGGGTTTTAGAGATGTGGAATAAACATGTCAACATGTTATAGTCTATCTTCTCTTCTATTATCTCATTTATAAGATTGACTATTTCCAGACAGTATTTCTTTATTTTTGGACATTCCCACCATATATGTGTCATCGTAGCTCTCCCTCCACAATTTCTCCAACAACATGGCGAGCTATCCGGTTGATATTTCTGAATTCTCACTGGGGTTAGATACCACCTCGCCAGGAATTTATAATTCATCTGGATGGTGTTCATGTCCCAGGCGTGGTGTGGCACACAGGTTTTCCAATGGGTTTAGTTCTCCTCCGTCTCGAATTGGTTGCCGCAACGACTTTACAAAATGATGTAATTGAAATAGTTCCCATTCTCTCTTCTTCCACCCTTTCGAAACCTCTAATTCTAGTGCTGTTTTCATCTTCCCTTTTATAGTGATGTCTTTAACTTGTGGATTTTTTGTTTTGAAATATATTTATTTTCCGGGTATAAAAAATTTAGTTCCTGTGAGCGAAATCAAGGGTGAATTATACACCCAATTTTCCCTCTGAAGTGCATCCCATACTTTAAATACGTTTTTAGTCAATTCGTGTGATTCTAAATCCAGTGTTCCTAAACTTACTTGGTGTCCAAATATTTTTGTGCAGTATAGTTTTACTTAAAGTGTTTTCTATCTCACCCCACTTTTTTTCCCTATTTTCTTTTGTCCACTCTACCATATGTGCTAATATTACCACCTTGTAGTACCTTATTATATCTGGAGAAGCTAAACCACCGTGCTTTCTCTTCCTGGTCATTAGTGTATGATTTACTCTCAGCTTTTTATTTTGCCAAATATACTTTATCTGCATTTTTTTTATTATGTTGAAAAAACTCTGAGGGATCACAATAGGTAACATCTGGAAGTTGTACATTATTTTAGGTAATATCACCATTTTGTACATATTTATTCTACCCATCCAGGATGTTGCTTGTAGACTTATCTTTTTTATTTCAACCTTTATCTCATTTATTAATGGGATGTAATTTGCCAAGTATATTCTCTCATAGTTTGATGTTATTTTGATTACCAGGTATGATAGTTCTCCTTTTACCCACGTAAATGGAAATTCTCTTTGAAGAGCAAGAACTTTGTTTTTTCCCAATCCAATATTTAATATTTCTGTTTTTATAGGGTTTATTTTGAAATTAGAGAGTTCTCCATAGTCTTTTATTTAATTATATTCGCCAGAGTCGCCTTAGGGTTTGTTACATACATTAAAATATCGTCGGCGTACGCCGCTATTTTATATTCTTTATCCCCCACTCTCGCCCCCCCATCCCCTGATTGTTTCGCAGGGTTGCCAAAAAGGGTTCCAATGACAGGACATATAGGAGTGGCGAGAGCGGGCAGCCTTGGCGCGTTCCATTGTACATCTCAAAAATTGGTGAGAGTCTCCCGTTGACCTTAACCGTTGCCGTAGGCCCATTATATAAATTTTTGATCCAATCCTAGATGCTGCATCGTATCCATCATAAATCCCCAGTCTACCCTGTTGAATGCTTTTTCTGCCTCAATCGACAGGAGTAATACTGGGGATCCACCGGGCTTCTTCTTTGGCAGCATCAATAATGTTTTAATACTGTTGTCTCTTCCTTCTCTACCCGGAATAAATCCGGTCTGATCTGGGTCTATCCAAAAGAGTCATGCATTTTTTAAATGTACTGGCTAAGATTTTTGCGTAAATTTTTGTATCTGCATTTAATAAGGCTATGGGCCTATAGCTTGAACAATTGGTTTTATCTTTTCCTTCCTTAGGGATTATTGCTATATATGCTCGTAATGTTTCTCTTCTTACCTCTTCATCTTCTCCGATTTTGTTCAAATACTCACAGAACTTTGGTATCAATTGTTCCTGAAATTTTTTATAATATTTAATCGTGAACCCGTCTGGCCCGGGACTTTTTCCTGAAGGTGTATCTTTCATGGCCGTCCTGATTTCATCTTGCGTTATCTTTTTTTCCAACTCTCTCAGTTGTTTAGATGTGATTTGTGGTAAATTAGCTCTTTTTAAATAGGCTTGAATCTTCTTCCTTCTTGCTTCTTTTTTGGATTGTGGTTCTTGCTTTTTTATTGAATAAAGTGAACTATAATA
Organism: Aquarana catesbeiana; assembly: GCF_042186555.1. Lineage (NCBI taxonomy): Eukaryota > Metazoa > Chordata > Amphibia > Anura > Ranidae > Aquarana > Aquarana catesbeiana. Next base: position 126,818,189 of record NC_133330.1, read on the forward strand.
TTGCGAAAAGGCTTGCGCGATATCTGTTGTCGTATTTTTTACTTCTCCCTTATCGTTTTTTATTTTCTCTATATAATTTAGTCTTCTTTTTCTTTAACATGTTAGCGAGGAATTTACCCGGTTTGTTTCCATCCTTGTATCTATTTTGCAATACCCTGTTATGTTCTTTTCTCTCTTCGTGTTCCATTAGTTCTTTTGATTGGTCTCTTTTTAGGGTCAAAGCCCTATATGTTTCTTTTTCAGCTTGGTTTTTGTGTCTTTGTTCCAGGTTGTGAATTTCTTTTATCAATCACATCATGTTTTCGTTTCTTTCTTTCTTTTTTCCTACCCCAATCGATAATAGTTTACCCCTAATAACAGATTTATGTGCTTCCCATATAGTTGCTCTTGACAAATCAGGAGTATCATTCTCCGCAAAGTAATTTGCAATCTCTTCCATTATAGTTTTTTTGGTTTCGCTGTCATCTAATAGGTCTTCATTGATTCTCCATGTACCTCGCCCCATGGGTTCCCCATGTATTTTCATCTTCAACCCTACTGGGGAATGGTCTGATATTGTTGTGACTCCTATTGTTGTTTCTATTACCTCCTCTAAGCTTCTGTGTTCCACCATGATGTAATCCAATCTGGAGTACGTTCCATGAACTGTAGAGTAATATGTATAGTCTTTTATGCTCGGATGTTGCACCCGCCATGCGTCCACCAATTGATATTCGAAAAGTTTCTTTTTGATCTTCCCTAATTGTGATTTTTCTCTTTCCTGTACTTCTGATGTACTGTCTAATTTGTGGTCCATGGGGAAATTGAAGTCTCCAGCCAGTATCAGTTTACCCTGTTTAAACTGTTTACCCTGTTTAGAAGAGAAAGCGTCCTTCTGGGTCAGTTTTTCTCTTCTCTGTTACAAAACAGATGTTGTTCCTGAATCCTATTGCGACTCCTTTTGCCTTTCTGATTGGTGAATCTCCATAATACCACGTTGGGATATTTTTAGAATATAATTTAACATTTGAGTCCTGTGTGATATGTGTTTCCTGTAAAAAAAAATTATTCCGGCCATACTTCTTTCTAGTTCTTGTAGTATTATCCGTCTCTTTTTAGGTGAATTCAAACCTCGAACATTGTAGGTCAGGAAGTTGATATTTTTTATCTCCATTTCAGTCTATTTCTCGCGTCTTTTTACCATCAGGCATGCTGGGAAGCACCAGTTGTATTGGATTTCTTGTTCCTGCAGTATTTTTAATAGGGGTTTTAATGTCCTTCATCTTCTCAGGGTTTCCTGCAAAAGATCTTGAAAAATTTGGATTTCCTTTCCTTCTAAGGTAATTGGCGGTTTCCCCTTCAGGTTTCTCCAGATATGATTTTTTACCTCCCAGCTTTCGAACCGGACAATTATGTCTCTTGGGGTATCGATCGACATTCCCTGTGGTCTCCTTGTTCTGTATACTCTTTCAATCTTGATCTCGTTGGATTCTTCCTTTAAGATGATTGGGTTGAAGACCCGACCGATTACTTCCTTCAAGTTTTCTGTCTGAGAGGGTTTCGGGGATTCCTCGGATTCTTAGATTCTTCCTCCGATCCCTGTTTTCTTGGTCTTCTGCTCTGTAAGCCTGCTCCTTATGCTCTAATTTCAGGGTTTTAATTTCTCCTTTCAGTTCTTCAATCATTTTTGCGTGGAGATCTGTTTTATTTTCCACCTCTTCCACTCTTGTGAGCATATGACCCATGTCTTTATGGATTACTGCCATTTCTGTTTTTAATGAGTTTTCTAAGGCCGCAAACTTTCTTTCCACATCTGTTTTTGTTGGTAGTTGGACCGTGTTCTGTTGCTCGACTCTAGTGGGTGGGTCTAATTCGAGTTCCTGATCCTCTCTCATTTCTGATATGGTACTGCTATCCATCAGTGTCTTAGTGTGCCCCTTTCTTTCCTTTTTTTCTGATTGTCGCCCTTTTGTATTTAGTTGTTTTTCTGATGCTGAAGTAGCCCCTTCACCATCTCCTCCCTGAGTCACGTACCTATTCATCGGGCCGTGTGTAGGGCTTAAACTTCGGCGAGGGGATTTGACTGTAGCTCCGCCTCCCCTTCCGGACTTGCCCCTCATCTTGGGAGTAAAAAAAAAAACAGAGGGGGGGGGGTGGGTTGCGGGCTGCAGTATCCTTGTGGCCTGTTGCTCAAGTCCCTGCAATATCCACTATGTCAGTAGTGTCTCGTTGGACTTGCCACAAATAGATTAATAAACTAGGTTAGTCCGTGATCTGTTCGGATGACTCCATGCGACATCTATAATTTTCTCTTCTTTATTCTTTCCTTCCTTCTCGCCTCCCCTTCTTTCCCTTCCCTTTCTCTCCTTTCACTTTCCTTTCTACCTGTAGACAGTCTGTTTTACCTTTGTTAATGATTTATACTCTATGCTTTAATGTATCCATATGTTACATGTTGGGTAGTGAAAAAAAGAACAATGAAAGTTCAATTAGTAACAGTTAGTTACAGTTAATTAGTTGCAGTTAGTAACAATTGATGGCAGCAGGTGGCAGTATA